>NW_022170878.1:1740402-1763313 GCF_008802855.1 Photinus pyralis | reverse complement strand
AGTGCCATCACATCCGACAGCAACCAATTCGGTAGATGATATGTCATTATCGGTAAAAAAGTCGAAAATCGACGAAGCTATGGTCTTTGCTGCACCATTCTCAGGTGTTACATGTCCTAAATAGTCGCTACCTGGCTCTTTCAATAACACTATGTGTTCTTCGACAATAGTTTTTCTACTTGACGTGTCCATTAGCTTCTCAATGTGAAGGGTTCGATCTTTGCGACCATCAAAATAAAGAGCTTGGAGAGTAGCACCCTCCTTTAGGATGCCTTTTTGTAAATCAAGTCGTTGCCTTTTTCGTTGTCGGTCTAACTTACACTTGTCTATTACATACGACTTATCAGTTTTGGATATCAACCCAATATCTTCAAGAACTGCGCTAGCGACCATTGCTCCTTTTCTGCTTGACAATCCAGTCCGGTCTATCGCTTTTGCTAGTGCAGGAAGTTTGAAAGTCATTTCTGATCTAGAAGTTGACGGTTGTGGTTCATAATCAAGATCAGAGTCTGATTTACTTTGCATTGATATGTCTGATAAATCTTCTTCAGTTTTTGTTTCTGGAATATTGCACGGAATATTTACACTTTTTCTTTTTCGTCTTTGTTCTAAAACTTTTGTTGCCTTGACATCCACTTGCCCAATGAACATTTGCCGTGTGGTTCTTTGATCTGTAAGAAATTCTTGCTCAATTTTAGGAACCTTGCTCGACTTTGGGCAAGCACATGACGAAAAATCTGCACATTTGCACTTTGAAATATCAAAAAGCTTAGAGTTAGCTTCATCGCGAAATACTTGTAATTTCTTTTTGGCAGCATCACTTGTCTTTTTAATTGACTTTTTAATGTTCATAAATTGTTGGTGATACTTTTTTAATAAGGCAATACACTGTTGGTCTGATATAAATGGTAAACTTGCCTTGCTCCAGATCTCTTGCACTTTTTTTACCACAATTTTCATTAACTCGGAAACTGTTTTATTTTTACCTTCACCACTAGCAGCCAGGTCATTTTGAATAAACAGGAAATATCGCATAACGTCACCATAACACGGAAGTTTTGTTTCACATAGTGTAGTAGGTTCATCAAACACGGGATCACGAACTGTCAGCCGCGTTAAGACCTTATTACTCTTACTTCTCTCAGCCATGACTTTTTATTTAAAAAAGACACTAATAACACAGGATTTATTATGTAAGTACTAAACAACACTATTAACGCAGAACCACACAAGATGAGAGTCAACAGTGAACTAAGTTAATCAAACGCAACGAGCATTTAACCCTGACAAGGTTAAACTTGCGCGACTTTGCCCGGTTTACCATTGGCGTCGACTGTGAAGGGGGCGTTATTGACAAATTACCTGGCGGGGGGGTGAAACATGGTTTAAACTGAATGATATTTTTTTTTGAATTATTTAGGACCAAACTAAGTCCTTTAACGCACCAGGCTTTATCGATATACGACTTTTAATTTTTAATTTTTTTCAGGGTCGGGCGGGGGGGTTAAATGATGAGATAAAAAAAAATAAAAAATTTACGGTTACTTTAAAACCATTTGACAACTTTTAAAACTACAGGCATAACGCAATAAAAAAATCGACCCACGCTAATACATAGTATACGTCATGATAATGATTTGTGATGGGTCATCAGAGTACATTTTTCCGGCGAGGCTGATAAAGAAGTTCTGCTTTCGCTTGTTTACGATAATACAAAGTGTATTATCGTTTGACCCTTGATATTTGACCCGAGACGTTTGTTATTAAAATTAATACTGAGACAAACACTAAGATTGCCCTAGAAATAAATCTCTGCTCGGATATTAAAAAAACTGAGCACTTTTCAGTTAATTAGCAGCACTCGGACGAACGGACGGAATTTGCAACAAATATTTTTTGCTTCGTTTTGTGTTCATCCTTGTTGCCAAACATTCTTTCACTTTCTCTTTCACCCTTCCTCGAATTTTACCCGTCCAGACGCTATTCTGATTTCAATTTTTATTTACTCCTCTAATATGGAATTTGGTGTCCATCCTTTTAAACTCAGTATCCATTTGTAATACCTTCTTTGTATCCTTTCTAGTTCTATCCTCCCTAATATTCGATTTCTCATCATTTAACTCCATTCCCTTTCTTTCTCAATGCCTCTAAATTCTTCCCATCATTTCTTTCATCTGTCCTATCTCTGTTGCCATTATTACTGTATCGTCAGTATATACCAGGGACCATATCTTCCTTCTTCCCACTACGATTCCTACACTTTGACCCTGGCTATATTTTCTCCTGTATGTACAAATTTGGATGGTTATTTTTAATCAAAGAATTAACCCCTTTCGTATATGTACATCATATTTAAAAACCCCCTTTTCGATCGTTCCCTTACTTTTTCTAAAACCCATTTTGTGTTTCCTCCAACATTTTGTTCTCTATTTCTCTTTCTAACCTTCTATTCAATACCATCGCATGTATTCTGTAGGCAGTCGTCATTATCCTGATATAATTGTCAATATAGTCTTTATTATCTTTTTTTTTATCGGCAATATTACCCTTTCCGCGCATTCTTCCGGCAGCCCCCCTCCTTTCAACATCTTTTTTATTAGTTCCTCAGCTTCTCCTTGATACTATCTGTGGCGATAATTCAAGTCCCATTTTTTTCATCCCTTCCTGTCGCTTTCCCTTTCTTCAGTCTCGTTAGTTGACCCTTAAATACTTCTGAAATATCGGCTTTCTACCTATCTAATCTTCCCCCTGATTTCCTTGTAGTAACTTATTAATATGCTTCTTCCAGTCTTCTATTTGTATTTCTCTCGCTTGGTATGTTTTGCCTTTTCCTCTGTTGGTCCTCTTCCAATCGTCATCTGTTTTTATTTACCTGATTCGTTTTTCATATTTTTTCATATTCTTTCTGTTTCCTTTTGTGCTTTTTATTTATGTTGTCTCAACTCCTCCTCCTCCTTTTCTTTCTCTCTACATCAGTAAAAAAAAGTACTTACACTCTCTGTCCCACCATTTTTCACCCTTCATTTACCTATTTTTACACTCCTAAGCATCCCCCCCCCCATATTTTTTTAGTTCCTCTAGTCTCTTTTTATTCGACTCCACAGTTTCTCTTGTCCATAACCTTCCTCTTTGTATCTTTCCATTTCTTGATCTTTCTGTCCCCCTTTTAGCTATTGGTTGGTGATATGTTTATTTTATTTCCTTCAGTATTGTTCCGTTTACTAGTATGTAATCAATTATGGACCTCCATTTCTTGTTTCCGTGTATGTGTATTGCATGTCCCTCTACATTTCCATTTAAAATTCTCCATCCACCCTCTTCTGATAATTCCAGTAACACTTCTCCCTTTTTATCTCAATCTCTATCTCTTGATTTTCTATCCTGTGTTACTCTGCCCATCTCTACCCATTTTCCTTTATTACCTGTTCCGGCATTTAAACCTCCTCGCAATATTAGCCCCTCCTCCTACCTTTCATCTACAATGTTTTCTATATTATTCTTAACACCTTTCATTCCTTCTCTGTTGTATGTAGTTATCACTCTCATTTTGCTCCCCTCTACTTCCACTGGTCTTCAATCAACGAAACAGAACTCGTGACCCCAGTTACGCCGAAATGAACGCGCACTCCTGCCTTTTCGTTACACCAAAATATCAAATTCCGATAAAATAAACCAATGGAAATTAAAACATTCACACATACAGGAGTCTCCGCCCTTATCTCCGGAATTATTCTAACCTAAAGAGCTTCCATCTGACCCAACATTATGTCACGTTTAGTGAAAATGTAAGTTCTTCCTATAGTAGAGTTATTACCTTAGTTCTTTATTTTCGCCGCTAGAGGTCATTTGAGTATTATAGGTTTCTTTTACCTTAGTATTTTTACTTTTGCTGCAGGTAAAGTGCCGTGCAGATGTTTTTCATATTTCTAATACCACCCCTTCTTTAATTCGATGTGGCACACGAGTTTTACTCCTCTCGCGCAGTAAAGATTTTGCTTTCATATTGTTTGTAGGCAATTATTTTTCTGATATGCCATTATTTTTTTCTTGACTTAGTGTCTTATGGATTTGGCTACTACCATATTTTTCTACTTCTGATGTGCCTGTGGTTGCTCCATTGAAGTAATAAGTGTGAGGTGTGTAATTATGATTAAGGATTCTTCGTAATACGTCAAAATTCCCTCAAATTTTCTTATAGTTTTCTCTTCTGGATAACTGATTCGTTATGATCTACCTGGATATTACTTATTACATACGCAGTACGTGAATGACATTGTATTTTTACCTTGTCATTTCAGCAAGACCGGCATTATCGACGTCACGTGACAGATGAGTTTCTACATTACCTGCTTCAAAAATTTACACCCGGTGACCTACTTAGATGGAAGTTGTTTACCTACGCTCCGATAGTGTTCCTGTCTAACTGCAAGCATTAACGAAACCTTTAATTGGAGAGTATTATTAGTCTTGCAAATCGCTCCGATATTTGTGATTTTTACTTACACTACCTTCCGAGACCCGATTTTATCGATGACTACTCTTGGTACTCGGAAAGTTTATATAAAATATATCACCGATTTGTACGGACAATCCATGGTCGAATCAAAATTTTGCTTTTGCTAGTGTAAAGTCATTCGAATTATTCATCCTTATTCCGTATTAATTACGGTTTTGGTATACGATTACTTAGTGTTAGACGTTTATTTGTCCAGCAACGCATTAGATTAATGTGTAACTGCCTTTCTGTTTCAAAATCAACGTGGTTTCAGTCCTATAACTTCTTTGATTCGATCCATAAACAAGCTCTTAATAATCGCCAGTCTTTATGGCATTTTTAAAGAAATTTCTCTTCCTTTATTCTTTTTTTGCATTTAATCATGAGAAAATTCACAACTGATTTGACAACCACACACTGATAACTAAAAGTACTTTTTTAAAACTGCGCAGACAATTGCTAAACCGCAATATTTTGCTTCGCGCTATTCACTACCCCTATTGTTTCTTTGTTTGTATTGTTATCTGTTATGGATAAGGCATAGGGTGCCCTTCTGAGCTCAAAAGGTTTGAACCTGAAATTAAATTTTTTTTTCGATTTCACATCAATTTAAATCATGGGTTGCATTAACGAGCACAATGGTTAGGAGTTTTTCAGAAATGTCTGCTCCTTTCACACTGCTAGACAAACATATCGAGCACATGTTACATTGTAAACGGTCCTAGCTGTTACAGGCTACCCTGAGCCTCTTCGTAACTAAAGGACCTCTAAAATCTCCCTTCTGCTCGTGAAGATAACCTGTATATGTTTGGTTACCTACGTTGAGGAACACAGGGAGCTCTTCTGCGTAGCTCGATATCGGAGATCCAGGTCACCTCTAATTAATTAACTAAGCTTGGTAGAATATAAGTAATATAATGATTAGAAAATATATACACAATTTAACTAAATATTTACAATTGCACAGAAACTAAATTATAATGGCTGAATGCGACCCAACTTGAAACGTTGACAGAAGGGGTCCTTGATTTACCTTGTAGTTTTATTCATGTTTTATTTATCTCTGTAATTTAACCTGTTAGTATCCAGTATCAAAATCGGCAGGTAGTTTCAGAGATAATTTCTTGTAAGTTTTTCTTCTTGTAAGTTTTTACGTTATAACCCAACTAAAACATTACCCAGGGTATATTGCAGGAGTGATCGGCGAGCGCGAACGTACATTCGCAGCGTTTACCGAAATTTAAAAAACAGGTAAACTTAATTAAGAGCGCGGTTATACAGCCGGACACCCTTAATCCACGGAAGGTATCCGGGAAGAGCGCGCTATTACAACCGACACCTCTACTTTAACGGAGGGACAGGTAAATTATTCTCAGAGCGCGATCTACAATCGCTACTCTAACCAAGGAACAGGAATGTTCTGGTTCGGTTTCCGTATATATGGAAGGAAGTGGAAATTAGTACAGTGCAATTAGACCCAAACCTCAACATCCAAAGTAAAAGTTTCCCTCCAACTGCAAATTATTCTATACAGTCCACAGATTGTGCAGTAGAAAGTTACACCATTTTAACCGTACTAAATGTAATGGTGATAGTAATTATACCTACTGGTGGGAATGTCAACAAATATGACGTCTCCGAAACTACCGCCCTCCCTTCATAGAAATTTAGATTAATTTCAGATTCCTACAGGAGTCAAATTACGAATTAATCCCATTAAATTTCCCATCATTACAGTTCACACCTACAGCTGTAAGAGCTATGGGGATCTTTCTTCTACATAATTTAAGCATACTAAATGTAATTATTGTTCTAGGAGACATGGACGAAACAGGAATCATCTTGTTACTCACCGTATTATTCAAATTAGTTCTACAATCAACACAGATATGCGTACGAGACTACTACGGTGGCCAAGTTTCTTGTACCAGTCTTCAAGACGTAGCATCTAATAGCGGTTTCCAGTACCTACGGATTGAAAACACAACTATTACAGCATTGGAAGGAAATGCATTTGAACGACACCGTTCTCTGTATGAACTTTCGCTCAAGTCTGTACACATAGCTGCGATTGACGATAACGTATTCAAATATTGGCGAAACCTGCGTAAACTGGATTTGGAAAACAACGAAATCGGATACATTGGATTTCTAAAGGGGTCACGATTGCAGTACTTGAACTTAAATTTTAATAATTTAACTATCTTTGCCACACCAGACTTTTCTATGAATGAACTGCAAGCCTTATCAGCAACTAACAATTACATTGAAAAGTTTGACATAGATTCATACGGCCTTAGAGAGTTGGATCTATCTTACAACCGTATTAAAAGCGATGTCGATTGGCTTGGGAGCAGATTTAAAAATTCAAACAATCTAAACGTGTTGAACATAAGTTTCAATCCGATAGTGGCGTTGCAGACAAACTCATTTACAGGTCTCAGTAGATTAAAACGCCTTTACCTCAAGAATTGCAGTATACAGAAGATCGATACGCCCTTCGATGTACTGACAGAATTGCATACGCTTGATTTGAGTAGTAACGATTTGCAAAGCTTACACAGCAACATATTCAGTAAGCTCTCCTCTCTAAGGTACCTCCTCCTTGAGTACAACCACATACGCACTTTAGACTTGACTGGATTCGCGGGATTGCGCAATCTCATGCTTGTGGACCTGTCCCATAACCAAATCCAAGAAATAAGTGTGGATCAGTTCCAAGAAAATGGTTTTCTGCTTCAGGCAGAGGGGTCGAAAATGTTAAACCTGAGTCATAATGGATTAACCGCGTTACCTTCAAACGTCTTTAGGATCTTTGTTCACATAAATCTGGAATTTAATCCTATTAGAAACGTGAAAGAGGAAATGCATTTTGGTGCACCAAGTGTGCAATCCCTCACTTTGGCCGGTACCAACTTTGAGTCATTCCGGTCGATTTTGGGCAGCTTGAAGAACATTCGTGATTTGAATTTATCTTACACCAATACTCAGCAGATCGAGATAGATGACTTCTCGAAGTTGACTCATCTGGAAACCTTGGATTTGAGCAATAATAATATATCTGAAATCAGAGAGAACTGCTTCACTTATCTGAACAGCTTACGTATCTTATTGGTGCGCAACAGTTCGCTTACCGAGATAAAGTTTGGCTCATTCATCGATTTGCACAGTTTGAACCATTTAGATTTGTCACAGAATCAGATCAGAAACTTAAAGCGACGGACCTTTACTGGATTGCGTCAGTTAGAGAGTTTGGTGCTGAATTGTTCACGGATCGCCCGCGTAGAACCGGAAGCCTTTCAAACTTTGGAGGCATTGCGAATTTTAGATTTGAGCGATAATGACCTTACAGGTTTAGAGCCGAAGAGCTTTGCTGGTCTAATAAACCTTCAACGGTTATATCTCAACAATAACACCGTCAAATACATTTCGTCTGGAAGCTTCGACGGCTTGGAAAGCCTTGTCTTTCTCGATCTGTCCATGAACAATATTATGGAACTGAAAACATCCGCATTTCAAGGCTTAAATCAACTTCAACAGCTCTTCCTGAACAGGTCCAGGATTAAAAGTATCAGCCACGGCGCTTTCTCGTTTTTAACTACGGTGGACTACTTGGACTTGTCCGGCAACGCAATTGACATCTTGCGCAATGGAACGTTTTCTCCATTAAACTCGCTCAGGGAGCTAAACCTCTCCAATGCGGAAATCGGCGAAATCGAAGGAGGAACATTTAAAAACCTACAGTCGCTAGTCTCCTTGCATTTGGGTGACAATAAATTCACCGTACTAAGAACGAATACCTTTGCAGACCTTCCGATACTTCAAACGATAGGCTTACACTACAATCAACTGGAACTTATTGAAGCCAAGGCGTTTTCCAACCTTGGCAGTTTAAATTTCATAGACCTACAAGGCGCCCGCATCAAGAACATCGGAAGCAGTGCGTTTCAAAATCTCTATTCTCTGAGAGACTTGAACCTTTCTGGACTGTCAGTTGAGAATATGGAACCAAACACATTTAACTCAATGCCATATCTGAACACCTTAGATTTAAGCAACAACAATTTTAGCGTGATTCCCTCTGATTGCGTTCGAGACCTTGGCCAACTACAATTCGTCAGCTTGCGCAACAGCAAACTAAGGCAGATTGAGCACGGTGCCTTCTCCGATCTGCCGAGTTTAAATTTCATTGATTTTAATGGATCTTTGGTTGAAAGTATCGAAACCGGCGCATTTTCACGTCTCCCGCATTGGAGTAATATGATCAATTTGTCGGGGTTATCCTTGAAAAGTATCAACTCCGGAGCATTTAGCGAGTTACAACTTGAGGCGACTTTAATTTTGAGTCACAATCTACTAAGGGTCGTGCACACGGAAACATTCCCCGTAAATACGTTTTTGCGATTGGATTTAAGCTTTAACGAAATTTCCGAGTTGGAACCTAACGCGTTTGACCAGTTAAAATTTCTAGAATTGGGAGTGCTCAGTCTAGAGCACAACAAACTGTCAACTCTCCAATCCGGAGCATTTTCGGGACTTCGAAATGTCTTCAAAATTAAAATTGCGTACAATTTGATTGATACCATTGTACCTGGCAGTTTCCAAGAGCTTTGGATGTACCCAGAGTGGACGAACGACTATGACTATTGTGCCATTGAGTTGGATTTTAACAAAATTAGAATTTTGAACAAAAATACCTTTAGGGGTGTCCACGGCTTGCGTACTTTAAGCATTGCGTATAACGATCTCGAGGAGATTGCGCCGAACGCGTTTCTTGCACTGGACTCTTTATATATCTTAAATTTGGGGTACAACAACATCAGCGTTCTGGATCTGCAGTCGTTTTCTGGATTAAGTGGACTACGGCGTTTAATTTTGACCGACAACAACCTATCAAGCTTTCGTATCGGGACATTCTCCCACTTGTCTGCCTTGGAGTACCTCGACTTATCTAACAACAAAATTGCTAAATTAAAAGTGATCGTGTTTTACCCACTAGGCGGACTTACAAGACTAAATTTGGAAGGAAATAGTTTCAACAGTCTCAACCACAACCTTCTCGTGTACTACCTCAGCTCACTTAATGAAATCAATTTGCCTAATAGTGTGTGGCCGTGTGGAAAACTAACAGAAATGCTGAAGGTATTTAGGAATAAACACGTTAAATACCTACCCGACAAAGACAGTGGGGTATTTTCTAGTGAAAACGTCGAAGGTATCAGCTGCTATGACAGAAACGAGGAAAGTTTGTCCAGATCAAGCTTGGAAACGATGCTGGATGGGGTGGAAGACGCCATGAAGGTGCTGGAGAATGCCATATCTAAAGTAAACGAAAATCTTAATAATTACCCTGTCGATGAATTGTAGTAGTTTAGTTACCTACGATTTATAATATGTGAGATCGATTGTCGACTGCACAAGATTGCTGTTTGTGTCGATTGTTTACTTATATTAAATTTTTAAAATTGGTGAGTAATTTCTTAGGATAGAAGACTCAACCCTCAGTTTCCCTGGTTCGTGTTGCATTTCGGGCACTTAGGCATAGTCACTGCAGGCCGGTCACAACTAAAACAATGCACGTTCTGTGGCATCGGACAATTTATTAGGCGAGAGTTGCACCGGTTGATAACAGATTCAACATTTCAAAGTTGAGCTTGAAGAATGAGTATTGCCGATCATAGAGACCTGACTGTTACCTCGAAAAGTAGCTTCAGCTAAAAAAGATTTTGACTGTTAATGAGCGAGGAGAATCAGTCAGAAGAGGAGTTCTTTGTGTTAGTTTTAAAGGTACTCATGCCTTCCAGCATATCCCCTATTATCTATAATAAGTCTTACCTTAATTTTTGTATAACTTTTTTATTTTTATTTTTACAGGAGTTGGCCGTATCTAGGATTTTTATTGCCCTAAAAAGGGTTACCTAGACTTCGTTGCCGTCCCTAACCACTTGGAGGTCTCTGTAAATTTATTTAATTGTCTTGTTTAAAATTTTACTTAGTTTTCTTTTTTGAATTTTGCTGCAAAAATTTCCGAAAATGCTTCTGATATTTTTTTCTTGTAGACATTGAATTTTGTTAACAGGCCAAATGATAATTCCTTTTAATTCCAATAAATTTTTAAAGTCTTCTCTTTCAATTTTAAATTCTTCACATTCATATAACAAATGTTCAGCACTTTCTACTCCATTTTCACATGTACACATATTTGTTTCGCTTTTTTTAATTTTATAAGAAAAAGAATTGAAAAGTCCTCTATTTGTTATAATTTGTATAATTCCTCTATTGATATTCCAAAATTTCCATTTTAATCTATTTGTGATGTTTGGTATGTATTGATATGTTTCCCTCCCCTTGTCCAATTCATCCCAGTCCTCTTGCCATTTATTTAAATAATAATTTTTGATTTGTTTTTTAATTTCTACTCTTGTTAATTTTTCTTCTTCGTCTTCAAAGTTTTCTAAATTTTTATGTGCTTTTGCCGGATGTCCACAATCAATTTTTGTTTTATTTCTTATATATGTATTATAATTTACTACGTTTTCTCCCAAAGTAATATTTTTATCTTTTCTTAAATTATAATTTTGAATCTTTACATTTATTTTTAATGTAATAGGCATTATTCTGGAAATAACTGTTACTGAATTTGTTGCAGTCCTATCATACATGTTAAAAATTCTTCTTAGAATGTAAGATTGAATACTTATAATTTTTTTTTCTTGAAAATTTTTATTCTATTCGCCCATATCACAGCTCCATATAATAATGCTGGCTCCAAAGCACCCCTATAAATAGTTATTAAAGTCTTCTTATTTAATCTCCAATTATCTTTACAAGTCCAAATATATTTCTGAAATAGTTGTTTTATTTTACTAGAAATTTTGTCAATATGCATATTAAGTTTTAATTTTTCCTGAATTGTTATACCTAAATATTTTACGTTATTTACCATTTTTATTTGTTTATTATAAATTTTGATTGTAGGGGGTCTTTTAATGTCCAAATTTTCTTTAAAAAGTATAATTTCCGTTTTTTCATGTGATATTTTTAATTTAATTTCAGTGCACCAATTTTCAAAATTTTTTATTATTTCATTTCCAGTAGTTTCTAATTTTTTTCTTGAGTTTTCTTCAACTATAAAAATTTTATCATCTGCATATGCAATTTCCCTCACAATATTTAGAATGTTAAAAATGATATTCCAAAAAGTAGGCCCCAATAGGTACTGATCCTTGTGGACAACCTTTACTGATCTCTTTTGTTATTTTTTGATATTTATTGCTGTATATTGTAATTCTGTCTGTTAGATAACTTTTAATAATTTTCTGTATTGATAAATCGCATTTAATTTTTCCTAATTCATATAGAATAGCCGGCCACCACACATTGTCAAACGCACCAGCTATATCTATTGATATTCCTAAAACATATTTTTTTCTGAATTTTCAACATTTTTAAATAGTTCCAAAATTGCATCTTCCGTCGATCTTCCTTCTCTAAATCCAAATTGTTTGTTTGATAAAATTTTGTTTTTTTCCAAATAATTCAATCTATCATTTAATAATATTTCCAATATTTTTCCTAAACAACATAATAACATTATTGGTCTATAGCTTTTTATATTAAGTGGATCTTTTCCTTCACCTGGTTTTTTAATGACTTTTTTTCCAACAAACTGGAAAATATCCTTCAACTTCAAAATTTTTAATTTTTTTCTAATAAAAGGATAATTTTTTTTAATAATTTCATTATTTATTAAATCTGGACCAGGAGCTTTTTTATCTTTTTGTTTCTAAATTTTTCGAAATTGTTGCAATTTTGAATTTCAGTTTCTAAAAATTTTCTTTTTTCTTTTTGTTGTTTCAATTAAATCGTCGTCTGTTATTTGTTACCAATTTTTTTGCCGTTTCAATCCAAGTTGTTGTCATTTTTTCACCATATTTAATTGTTGAAGGTATGTTTTCTTTTTTATTTTTACTTAATTTATATATTGCACCCCAAGGTTTTTCATTGCCACGTTTCGTTACAAATTCTTTTAAATAAATTTTCTAATTTTCATCACTTCTTTCCTTTTGTTTGTTAAATTTTCATTCCACCAAAAGTTATATCTTTTTTTACCGTATTTAATTTTGGGTATTGACTCGTTACATATATTTTGAATGTTATTTGTTAATTTAATTATATTTTCTTCTATATCATTTACATTTTCTATTTTTAAGTTTCCATTAAAATAATTACTTTCGTTTGATAATTTTTCAAATAAATCCCAATTAGCTTTTTTTGTCGAATATCTATTTTTATTATTTTCTACAATAATTTTATCTTGTTTTCCGAAATTTATATTAAATGTAATGACATTATGATCGCTAACTGTTAAATTTTCATGAACTTTCCAATAAAAATTTTATCCATTAAATTATTTGTAATTAAAGTTGTCAACATTTGTTAATCCATTTCCTATGTATGTGTGTGGATTATTAGGTTTATTTGAAATTATTAAATTATTTTCTGCTATGAATTGTTCCACTTTTTTTCCTTTTTTATCTGTAATATTATTAAACCACATTGTAGATTTTGAATTTGAATCCATACTTATTATTAATCTAGGATTTCCTAAAATTTTTAATTTTATTCAATTTCTTCAATATATTTTTCAATTTCTTCAGAAAATTGTACATAAGAATTTATAATCGTTATCCAGCCTAAACCATTTGTAATTTTTATAACAACAGTATGTGTAGTAAAAAAATGTCCCAATTTAATTATTTCCAAATCATTATTTAAAACAAATATAACTGACATTTTCTCCTCATCAATCTTACCACCAGTTATTATCTTAGAATTTGGAAAACCAATTATTTTATTTTTAAAATTATAAGGTTCCTGTATTAATAAAATATCTAATTCTTTATCGTTTGAAATTTGAAATAATTCACCTGCTACTGTTTTCGAATGCTGTGAATTTATCTGTAAAAATGTTATTGGTTTCTTAAAATTTTTATTATTATCTTTAAATTCGATAATTTGTCCTTTTTATCGATTGATCCACCATAACTTTGTAAATCGGGCACTCTTCACTTCTTACATTATGATCATGTTGTTTTCCATAATTTTTACAATTTGCACATATAATTTTTTCTGATTTACATTCCTGAAAACTATGTCCTTTTTCAGCACATTTACCACAAACGTTTTCACTATTTTTACAATATTTTGCTGGATGCCCAAAACTCTGACATTTGTAACATCTTGTTACACTAATGTGATTTTGTATTCTACGCCTATTCCAAAAAATATACATTTTTTCTAAATTTAAAAGTTCACTAGTCAAATTTTGTTTTATAAGGGCTTCTAATATTTTTTCTTCTTCTAAATCGATGTCTACGTCATATAAAATTAATTTTGGTCCACTTGTTTTAGGTATTCTTAAGTCTACTCCTTCCTCAATCAAATGTTTATTATTTTTTATTTTATCTAGATCATTTTTATTAACTGTTTCTATTAGTACTCCATTATTTTTTGTTTATTTATTTTTTTAAATTTTTAATCCCTCTTTAGTTGGATCTATTAATTTGTTTATTTTCTCTTTAATTTTTGAACTACTTTTACCTTGAGCACTTAATATTATAACATTAGATGGTTGCCATTCTACTTTCTCTGTTATATTTGTATTAATTATTTTTTTATTGTGACTATAATGTTTTGCTGCCATATCTGCATATGTGCTTTTAACTTGCTCTTTATCTATTGCAATATTTTTTATTTCTTCAATTTGTTTAAACATTACATCCTCATAAACTTTATTATTATTATCATATGTTTGAACTACTCCCTCTAAATAAGTTAATTTTTGTAATACTGTATTAACTAATGTTTTAAGTTCATTCATTTTCTCTATTAAATTTTTAGATTATGTTTTATTAATTTTAGTATTAGTATTGAAAGTTAAATCCATAATATACTTACTTAGTTCCTTCATTTTATTTATGCCTTTTAAATTATTAACATTATTTATCTCATCACTCATCAGGTAACTCCCTACGCTTTCTTTCCTTTCGTTCTTTTTTTGTTTCTTTATTTTCCTCACCACTGTCTCTATTAACTTTCCTTTTCCTATTTGATTTGTCATTTGAAATATCAATTTCACTACATGAAGATAATTGTACTTCCATGTCCTCAATACAATTGTCATTATCTTTGTCATTGTCATTGTCCCTTATATTGTTCACATAGTCCTTATCTAAGTCTTTAGTTTTGTCTTTAGGATTCATTTTAGTCTACGCAAAATGTAAATTAAAATCTTACCCTAATTTGGTAGGCAAATTCTTTTTCTCTTCAAAACTTTGGTGGCGTTTCAAAACTATATTCTTATAAAGGCTCCCTTGGTCCAAAATTGAATAAGACTTCAGCTGCCAGAACGTGCTATCTTGCGGGTTCACCCGTAATGGCTTCCCAAAATATTTCTCTGAATAATCCCTACCTACAACTAAGTAACGCATTTTCCAAAATGAGGTGCAGTAATTAAGACTACCATTAAATGCGCAACTTAGAATCGCAGTCGATCGCAACGCATCTAAACTTTTGGAAATTGTAGTAAAAACAGCAAATTTTTGCGAATAGAAAGTCTTTTAGGGCGTGCGATAGTTTACCAGATTCCCATGTCCCAATGTCTAGTGGTAATAGCTTAACACATGACAAAGGTAGATTTGATGTGTACTGATATTTTTCTTGTCAATAAACCGACTTTGCGGTTCAATGGTAGAGCGCTGGACTATATATCCGTTGGTCTGGTGTTCGAACCTGGGTTGAGGTGAATTTTTCACCTGTGGCAGAGATGGGAATTACCTTAGACCAGTTTCGAGCATTCTGCCGGCTATTCCGAATTAGGTTTTCCTGCAGTTTTCCTAATTCGTAAGGTAAATACTGGAGTAGTATAGAACTACTTAAGACCTTCTGCAGAGGCACCTCTAAAAAGCATTATGCGGGTCACTCTGTAATTGGACGCAAGCCTGTCGAGGTCCCAGAACAAGAAACAAGAGAAGGATAATAAATAAATAAATAAATAAACAAATAAATAAATAAATAAATAAATAAATAAATGAATAAATAAATAAATAAATAAATAAATAAATAAATAAATAAATAAATAAATAAATACATAAATCAATAAAAAATACTACGAGAACCTCTATTCTTGGACACTTAGCATCGCACTCAATTGCCACAAGTTCATCGATCTTAGTGTTATAGTAAGGGCGATCCGGGCGCACTTTGACCTTTAGCTCTGCGCATGCGCCAACTCCAAGGACATCTTAACTACTGCGCATGCGCCAAGTCAATATTACTAAATGTCATAGTGGTTGTTGTCAAAACTCCTCTGCTCTCCACAACAACGTACTTAACACCATCACAATCAATAATCAACCATGCGATAGAATTATATTTTAACATGGACCATCAGTTGATTTTTTGAATCAACTATACATTGTTTTGTGTGCCCTTTCACTCAACGTCTATTGTGTCCCCTGTTTAACCTTCAACTGTGTCCTTTCGTCTTCTATTCTGCCCTCTATTTCACCTTCAAATTTGATCTTCAGTGACGTTCAGGAATAAGCCTGAGTGTACGACCTTCAGTTGCATCCATTTCAGGTAGGAACCTCAATTCTGGCTTCTATTTCACCTTCAGTTTTTCCCTCTATATCACCGTCAATTCTGCTTCTCTATTTCACTTTCACGTTTTCTCTTCAGTGACAGACGCGTCTACGTTTGATCTTCAGTAATATTGGTACAGGCAATGACCCTAGTTAGTTTTGACAACAACCACGATGACTTTTAGTGAATTTAGGCAGCAGCCACAATGACTGTCAGTGACATTAGTTCGGGCAAAAACCATAGTTTGTTTTGCAACAGCCACGATGACCTTCAGTGATATTCCTTTGGTCTATGCGCAGTAGTTTAAATGACCTTGAGTCCAAGAAAGACTTAATGCTGGTTGCTGAATTCCCCAGATTGAGGGCTTTGTAATGGGTTGGAGTTTTTTAAAACCAAATTTACACATTCTTTACGTCCTAGAAAGAATTTTTTGATTACAATGTAACTTAGATATAAAGTGCAAAGGACAGATTCTATTTTTAAAGTGCTTTTGTTTCATTTTGATATGAATGCAATTAATACGGTGCGAGGGGAATTTTTATGCGGAGTAAAAAAGTGCAAGTAGTCGGCGTTCAACCATCGAGTAGAGAAGGTGGTGATTAGTGTCTGGAAAATTGAAGTACGCGGTATACGCAGTTAGCGTACTACGATTTGAATACGCAACAAAAAACCAAAAGTGGTAGTGTGACGTCGCCGAACGTTTTAAGATTGATATAGCGTAAATAAAGTTATCGAGATATTTTACGCCCACATCGTTATCTAAGAGTGGAATTTGGGGTCTGCGTGCCAACGTAGTTTGTTTCCCAGCCTGGAAGAAGAGCCTATGCAGCGTTAGTTTTTCCCGCCGGTGTATTGTTTTCCGCCAGCGCTTGTTTAAGTTAGCTTTGCGTTTTGCTTGCAAAACCAGCAAGTATTTTTGGGTATTTCCACATTGAGAAGATTAGATTTGGGGAAATTTGGCAGTCCACCACCACCAGTTTGATTTCCTGTAACGACAAAACCAAACGCCTGGAATGCGAGGTCACCAACCTGTTCCCAGCGGATGTAAGGCGATTAGATAAGAAGCAACGCCATTACCGAGACGAATTAAGGTAGAATTTGCAGTTTTATATTTGATAAACTTGATTAAATCGTGAAGTTTGCGTATTTTGGATCGATCTGAACAATTTTATATTTGACTTTTGGGGTTTTATGTATTTTAGGGGATTGTACCTATAACAGTTAAATTTGATTAAGGTACTAGTTAAAGGAAATGTCCGTTATTTTTGATTATTAAGCTTTACCGTTCTTTTAAGGGCGGAGATATTTATATGTTTTGAATCCATTGACTTTCAAATAAAGGTATTAAAGATAATTAATGTTAATTCTCTGTAATTTCTCAAGGAGGTCAAGAAGTTTGCGTATAAAGGAAACCCAAATTGTTGCCTTTACATACCAATCTCGGAAGCATATGAGAGTAGTAACGTCAAAACAACATTCTTCCAAATTTTGGTTACGTTTTTATGATTAATGAATGTTATACCGTGAGCTAGAATAGAACGAGTTATCTTCCTATTTGCACCCATGTTATTATCTGAGCTAGCGGGTTAAAGAGGTACAGAAGGTAAGTCCTAAGTACTTTGAAGAGAGAAAAAGAAGATTTTTCACACCGACACGAACCTGAAAAATTACTGTTATTTTGTAAAGGGAAACATCCACGGCAAAATGGCGTACCTACGTTCAGTTTGTTAGGAAACCTTTACCAAAATAACGATTAATTGCGAGCAAGTTAAGAAAACCGCCGCAGCTTACATATCCAATGTACTTAGATGTAGGGGGCTGAATGAAAACTACGAGTGGGGGTGTCCATCGGTACAGTTTTTTGTTTACAATAGTAAAAGTGCGCTCTTTCCACTTTTATGCCGTTTTTCTTCAATCAGATAAGGCTAGGTTCCCATAATTAAAATTGGACACATGGGTGTAGGTGCGAATTTAAAGTAGGCGTCGAGGGAAGTTTTTTCCAAGCTGACTGGGATTTCACTGAACATTCTATGAAAAGCAAGATGTAGAATTTTGAGTTATGATCCTAGCTCTCTTGAAATTCGTTAAAGGTAGCGAATGGAAATCACTCGTGATCAAAAATGGGCAATTTCATTAATGAAGCACCATTTTAGGGTGGTAGTAAATTGAAAAAGATAGGTAGGGATTAATCCGGAGGAGATTTTTAAAAGCATTCGATCAAGCGATAAGCATTCGGGTTTTAGGTGTGGTAGAACCCAAGTATAATTTCTCTTTTTTACATCGAGAGCGTCACGTATTTGATGAAAGCAGTACAGTTTTTTTGAGGAATTATTTTGGGCCGCATTTAAAGGTCAAGCGAAAATCGGTTCTTCTAGGAGTCGCGAGTTAGTAGTGACAGCATGGTTTTTTAAATGGGGGTGGTTAAGAAAAAGCGTGACCACGATTTAGAATTTAAACAAAATTGTTTGCTATTAAGAAACCCGCACAGAGTGAATTCTTCACCATGTATAATGTAACGTTATTTATAAATTCGGGTTCGATTTATATCAATATTTATTAAACAAAAACTAAAACACTATAAAATCCGTACAATTTATATCGATCATTTATATCACACACTTCGAAATTTATATCAGCTTTTCGCGCTCTATGTTTCGTTCGCACTCGATCTCGTTCGATAGTAGACTAACTCCCGCGATGTTCGGTCCGCAACCATTTATACACGCAAGCAATGTAAGTCCCGAACATTCTAGAATACGCGTAGAAAATTCCAGAGCGCCAAAGGCGACGTCATGTCTGGAGCATTTCCGTTACACTGCCCCCTTCTTAATTCTGGACGTCTCGTTCAGAAACTGCGTTAATATTACTTTTTAATGCCTCGTGTCGGAATCTGCAATCAGAGCCTGCTCGACAAACACCTTTCTTGAAAAAGTAACAGTCCACAGTTTTGCGGAGGGTCGTCCCCTGTGGGTTGAAGCAGCATACTGTAATTCGAACGCTAGTGTTTCTAAAAATCACTTCGATCATGGTTCGCACTATCTTCCAGTCCAACCCATCTAAACCACATCCAATCTTCGGGATCGCCAAGCTATTTATGTCATAGTATGCCATGAGTTTCTTTAAGCTTTTTAAAGCAGACCAGAGGTTTTCATAGGTGGGTTTGCCTTCTGACGTTTTCTTTGAAACCAAGTAGAACAAAGAGCGTTGACTATCTTCCAAGCGCAGTACTTTACCCACTCGTGGTCTTTGCTTTATCAACTCGTCTATTCTTCCAAATCTTTTCCGGAATACGGAAGCTATACCTCTACTCATGCGAAGGTCTTCGGCGACACAATGGGCGATGGAAACGTTAACCGGAAGCTCAAAAATATTTTGACAAATTTCCTGAGTAACGCCAAATCGAGCTTTCTTCCGCTGGGCGTAATTTGACATAAAATCGTTAAAGTTTGGCTCGATCCCAAAGCTGCGTTCCTCTTCTCGAATACCTCTAACTTCTTCGTTGTTGTTGGATCCGGCATATCGTGCGAGTCGATTAATGTGGACAACTTTCGGTTTCCGGTGGTTCATTCTGATACGATATATCACGTCATTTATTTTCTTGATCACCTCATACGGACCTTCCCATTGTCTTTGTAGCTTGGGAGAAAGACCTCTTCGTCTCTGTGGATTGTGCAGCCATACCAGATCTCCAGCTTCAAAAGTTTCATTGGCCGAGCGGAGGTTGTATTGATTTTTCATGCGATCGCTGGCAATCTGAATATGACTTCTAGCCAAGTCGTGAATATCGTTCATCTTCGCCTTTAGTTGGTCAACATAATTTTCACCTGCGACATATTCTTCATGGGGTTTACGCCCAAACTCGAGGTCACATGGAAGGCGTAGTTCACGACCCAACATAAGGCAGGCAGGAGTCTGACCCGTGGTCTCGTTGACGGCTGATCGATATGCCATAAGGAACAGGTGGAGGTACTGGTCCCAATTTTTCTGATGTTCTGCCACGACTTTTGAAAGATGTTTACCCATCGTTCGATTCATTCTCTCCACCATTCCATCTGACTGAGGATGCAAAGGTGTTGTTCTGGTTTTATTGGCTCCTACCAATCGACAAACATCTTGGAACAAAGCCGATTCAAAGTTCCTTCCTTGGTCTGAATGGATTTCTATAGGAACACCAAAACGTGTAAAGAACTCCTTTACCAACACTTCTGCAACTGTTGCTGCCTCTTGGTTTGGAATGGCGTAAGCTTCAGTCCACTTTGTGAAATAATCCATAGCGACTAGGATATATTTATTTCCGCCATCTGTCTCGGGAAACGGTCCTGCGATATCGATAGCAACTCGTTCCATCGGACTACCAACGTTATACTGCCTCATGGGTGCCTTCTTCTTGGAAACTGGTCCGTTTCCAGTAGCACATAACTCACATTTTTGACACCATCGCCGGACATCTTCTTTACGGTTGACCCAATAGAATCGCTCACGTACCCTTTGCAACGTTTTCGTAATACCAAAGTGTCCTCCGGAAGCGCCGTCATGCAATTTTCGCAATACTTCCGACACTTTGCTTCTAGGTACTACTAATTGCAGCGTCGATTCGGTGCCATCTTCACTTTCAAGGGTCCTATACAACAGGTTGTCTTTCAGAGTCAGGCTATTCCATTGGCCCCAATAACTCTTTACTTCAGGACTTGTGGCACTAATGTCTTGCCAGTCTGGTCTTTGTCCGTGGCGCATCCAATTCAGAACAGTTTTTATACTTGGGTCGTTTTCTTGGGCCGTTTTGATTTCGCTTGGCTTCCATTCCTCACTCTCTACAGTTGTTCGTCGCAGATGGCCAATCTTGTCTTCTATTTTAGAACAATGTGTGCAGTTGTCCTTGCACGGTCTTCTTGACAAAGCGTCTGCATTATTGTGAACTTTTCCAGACGACGTAATGTTTACAGTGAAGATCGGGGCTTTGTTTCTGCAGGTTGACGATAGCCCTTTCCTGTCGACCTTTCTTAGTTTTCCGGCTGCTGCAATGGTTTTTGGCAGTTGCGGCGAACGTGTCCAATCTCGCCGTGGTTCACGTTTCTTTGCCAGTGACTGTATTGCTTTATTGACCTTTGCTTCCATTACTTTACTGACCTTTTCTTCCACTACTTTACTGACCTTTTCTTCAAAACTTTCAGAGCCACCTTCCTCTTCGATGGTTCTTACCCGGCTCTCACTGCGAGGTTCCACCATACGTACTCGCGCACTTCCATGACTAGCTTTCTTGGCGGCTTCGAATTCTAACGCATGGGCCAAAGCTTTCTCAATGTTGTCGTGCCTAGCCAGTCTCAAAGCCTGCTGGACATCTCCATCACGAACGGCATCGATAAATGTTTGTACAGCCAGCTGATCAAGAAAGCTCTCCGGTGCCGTAGGGTATGCCAATCGAATCAGTCTAGCGATGTCCGCTTCAAGTTCCTGCAAACTTTCTCCAGGTTTCTGCATTCGGTTCTTGACTTGGGCATAGTAAACTTGCTGAAGGTGTTTATCGCCATATCGCATTTCGAGTCGCGCTACTATTTGTTGGAAGTTCTGTTGATCCTCGGGGATGGTCCGCAACACATCCAGAGCATCTCCTCTCAGAGCAAGAATCAGGGCTGTAGTTTTGTCTTGAAGAGTCCATTTATTTGCCGCAGCCGCTGCTTCAAACTGTCGAACGTACGAGGTCCAAGGAATCTTACCATCAAAAGTAGGTGGCTTCACTCGGGCTTGCTGAACGTCGCGTTCTACTCTTGTATTTGTTTCTGGGTCGACCTTCTTGTAATGAGTAGACTGTGGCACCTCAAGAAGACGGTCCATCAGTAATTCATCTGGGGCACTACTAGTACGCTCTTTCCGTAGTCAGTCGCAAGAATTGCTCGCGCAGCTCTTCATACTTGTGCTCAATCTCAACGAATGTTGCTTTAAATGTTTTGGAAACTTCCGTAATTCTATCTTCAACTTTTTCTTCAATTGATTTAGAGACTTCTTCGATAATCTTTCTAGAATTTTCCTCCATCTTTTCGAACTTCTCGTCCATTTTCTCGAACTTCTGTTCAAAATTTCTAGAATTTTCTTCCAACTTCTCTTGAATATTTCTAGAATTTTCTTCATTAATCCTTCTAGAATTTTCTTCCAACTTCTCGAACTTCTCTTGAATATTTCTAGAATTTTCTTCATTAATCTTTCTAGAATTTTCTTCCATTTTCTCGAACTTCTCTTCAAAATTTCTAGAATTTTCTTCCAAATTCTCTTGAATATTTCTAGAATTTTCTTGGGTGCTTTTCATTTCTTGTTGCAACACCTGTTGGCCATTTTGGATTTGCTGGAGCAAATTGAGCATCGTTTCTTCCATTTTAGTGGCAGCAGATCTTGTTACAGGCATACACAAGCACAAGCACTTAATTTAATCTTACTTTTAATTAATTTAATTAATCCCACTTCTGACACCAATGTAACGTTATTTATAAATTTCGGGTTCGATTTATATCAATATTTATTAAACAAAACTAAAACACTATAAAATCCGTACAATTTATATCGATTATTTATATCACACACTTCGAAATTTACATCAGCTTTTCGCGCTCTATGTTTCGTTCGCACTCGATCTCGTTCGATAGTAGACTAACTCCCGCGATGTTCGGTCCGCAACCATTTATACACGCAAGCAATGTAAGTCCCGAACATTCTAGAATACGCGTAGAAAATTCCAGAGCGCCAGAAGGCGACGTCATGTCTGGAGCATTTCCGTTACA
>NW_022170878.1:1496487-1740302 GCF_008802855.1 Photinus pyralis | reverse complement strand
TTGAAACTGGCGCTAGATTTTCCTTTATTCCAAGTGCCTATGTATCACATTTCATTAAAATTCTTCCATAAATAAAAAAGTTGGCACTGCGCATGCGCAAAACCAAATTTTGAAATTGGCGTTTGATTTTCCCTTATCCCAAGTGCCTATGTATCAAATTTCGTTTAAATTCTTCCATAAATAAAAAAGTTGGCACTGCGCATGCGCAAAACCAAATTTTGAAATTGGGGTTTGATTTTCCTTTATCCCAAGTGCCTATGTATCAAATTTCGTTTAAATTCTTCCATAAATTAAAAAGTTGGCACTGCGCATGCGCAAAACCAAATTTTGAAATTGGCGTTTGATTTTCCTTTATTCCAAGTGCCTATGTATCAAATTTCATTCAAATACTTTTATAAGTCCATAAATAAAAAAGTTGGCACTGCGCATGCGCAAAACCAAATTTTGAAATTGGCGTTTGATTTTCCTTTATTCCAAGTGCCTATGTATCAAATTTAATTCAAATACTTTTATAAGTAAAAAAGTTTGCAATTCGGTTTATAAATGGTCGAGATGCGAAAAGGGCACTGTGAATTTTGAATCGATTCGATTCAACTTTTGGCATTGCGTATTATATGGCTAAAGCTATGCCCATATTGAATTTCATGCAATTCAGTTCATAACTAACGGAGATGTAAAAGCGATCGAACATTTCTAAACAAAGTTATCGTTCACACGGACAGATAGATGGACAGACAGACAAAGGAACAGACGGAGAGACCAACCGGCAGGCGACAGATAGCAATGAAAATTATAAACGATCTCTAGGATCGTTAATAAACGGCAAAAGTGTAAAATTATGGAACATGTAAAAAACGGTTTTTTGTTTTTTTTTACAATAACTTTTTTTGTAAGCGGTACAGAAAAAATTCCTTCCTTGGTACAAGACTCGACACCATAACGAACCAAATAGCGAAAAAAGTAGAACAATGGCTCTTAAGATAAAAAACTAGTAGCGTCGCAAAGTTAGCGGACGGACGGACGGACGGACGGACGGACGGACGGACAAAGTGGCCACAATAGCGCATTTTTTTTTGTGGAAATGCGCTAAAAAGAAAGAAAGCCAAGATGAGATGGATAGAATTTCTCGGAAGGCGGCATGCGTTTGCCATTTTCAACACCAGTTTTCCTAGAAATGCAGGCAATGGGGGTTTTCCGGGTGGTTTTTAGGGGTGTTGGGGCTTTTGTATCAGGTGACGTATTTGCTTAATTTAATTAATATCTGTGTCTAACCTAAATGCAGATTGTAACCCTTTACTAATGTACTTACTGATGCCACTTGAGAGGTTCCACCGTGTATGTACAACTTACGACGATACATACATTTTTGAGAGTTGGCAACCATGCAATTTCTTGGTGGGGAAAAGCTGCCTGCGCCATCAAAACCACGAATGGGGGTTACGTTGATCATCTTGCCTTGAAAGGCGGTGCTGAACGCGTGGCTCCATAAATGTTTGTTATTTGGTGTTTTTGTAATGCAGAATCACATACCTATGTGATACCGTTATGCTATTGTTTGTAATTGTTTACGTTTTTGGTGTAATGCTTGCTTAATTTATGTTTATTGATGTTGATTACTTGGTCTTGTCCCTGAAGTAACATTCATATAAGTTTTGATCATTTTATTTTAATATGTGGAAATTACCCATTCGTTTGATGTATGTAGGTACTGACTGTACTTTGTGATTAACATTTTTCTCCGTGAATGAAGCAGTCACGGCACGGTGGTGGTAAAAACTGTAGTCAAAATTAAGTTACGACACCTAATTCCGTGATTGAAGATTGTCTTCGACATTCAACTGTTAGAATCTATGTGCGATAAATGAGTGGCGTTCCGTAATTTCCACATATCTTGTTTTTAGTTAAATTTGCCTACAAGGCCATAATTTTCCAACTTGCTTTTATCAAAAGGACTTTATTGCACCAAAGATGAGTCACATCCTGTGTATTTCACTCTTTCTTTAGATTCTTGGTACCTCCTTCAACGATTTCGCTGTTATTAACCTCTTTTCCTGATACAAACAAAACCACACATTCCATAAGAAAGTTTCAGAGAAAAGGAAAGTTGAATTGTCATTATGTAGAAAAACGCTCTTTTTCGAACCCAAGTCTGCCATTGTTTGGAAATTAAAAAACAATTTACAACTACCAAAAATGAAAATGACACACGAACAAAGGGTTTGGCGAATTTATCAACTAAGTCCTCAGGGGCTCCGGCTGTGCCAGGTAATGTAAGAGAGAGAGAGCTCCACCGGAGCGGCGGGACCCGCCAGTGCCGTTGCGACTTGCGACTCAAGCCTGCATTGTATTGTATCGTATATGGTAGTTAGATGTTCTGTAAAAGTCTCAGGTGCGCTCCCCTCCTTGCAATTAAGGATGTGATCCGGGTCGTCTGACTACCAAATAGTTATAAAGTCACATCTCGTGGACAGGGAGCACAGACTGAACTCAGATCGCCCGTTCCCCAAACCTGAGGGGTTCGCGTGTGGTTTACAGAAGAGCCCCTAACGGAAATGGAAATGAGCATGAGTATATCAGGGTATCTTAAATTGAGTAGGATAACATGGCTAGGCTATCTTTATAATTGTTATTACTGTACTTACAGATTCGGTTAAATTGCCATAAGAAATACATTGTAGTCAGTAGTGCAGGTAAACTTCAATGCAAGGTTGATTCCCAAATGAAATACCTACTAAGTGTTTAGTATCACTGGTTTGGTTTTGTAATTTTTTCTCTATCGAGTGACGTAGAAATCCCATATGGCGTCTATTTAAAATAAGGAAGTTGATGTTAATACCTCGAAAACCGCCATTTTGAAAAACATTTTTTTTACGTCTCTTGACTTATCCTATAGATTCTTGCAACTTTTTTCGATAGCTCTCTTTGTGGCTAAAATATTTGAACTTTTTAAAAATTATCAATTTCATTTTTTTACAATTGAGAGGTTCCACCCTGTATATACAACTTACGACGATACATACATTTTTGAGAGTTGGCAACCATACAATTTCTAGGTGGGAAAAAGCCTTAGATCATATAAACAATGATCTAAAGCCCGCTTGACATGGAGCAATAAAAATTGCAATTGCATGCAAGTTGCAAGAAAAATTGCGAAAGGCATGCGCAGTTCAAAGCCAGCTGATCAATTGCTGCAAGAGACTTGCGTGCAATTTTTATAGGACCGGTGTTATTTTTCTTGCATGAATCGTGCAATTCTAGGGATAAATCTAGTTGTTTTTGTGTCACCAACCTAGTAAAATACAGCGGCGGCAACTATGATGCTGAGAGACGCACTCATTACTTGTTTTTATTAATCTTATTTATTCTTGTAATTTTCACGTTTCTTCAAGCAATCAAAATTTAATTTTCATTTGAGGTTAACTACTTTGTTGACAAATCCATATGTTTCTTCTGTTGGCAGACATGTGGCAGTTGAAATAGAATTGCACCATGTCAAATACCATGCAATGCTTATTGCATGCAAGGATTTGACCTTGCAATTTCTTTCTGCAAGTTCTTGCGCGTTGTATTGCTCCATGTCAAGCGGCCTTAAGGAAAAAGCTGCCTACGCCATCGAAAAGCACAAACGTGGGTTACGTTTGGCTTTTTGGCATCTTGTTTTGAAAGGCGCGTCGCTCCATAAATGTTTGTTGTTAGTTTGTGTTTTTTTAATGCAGGTAGTAATCTTTGCATTTCTTTATATCGTATTTGTGATTTGTATGCCACATTTTATATTTTCTGTGTTTGAATTTTTGTTTTTGAAATTTACTTGGTTTAACCGCAATGCATAATCACATATGTGATACCGTTATGCTATTGTTTGTATTGTTTACGTTTTTGGTGTAATACTTGCTTAATTTATGTTTATTGATGCTGATTAGGTCTTGTCCTGTCCCTGAAGTAACATTCATGTAAGTTCATCATTTTATTTTAATATATGGAAATTACCGATTCGTTTGATGTATGTACTGACTTGTTGTTTGTAACTAACATTTTTTTCCGTGAATGAAGCAATCACGGGGATGATAAAAACTGTAGTCAAAATTGAGCTACGACACCTAATTCCGTGATTGTCTTCGATTTTTAACTGTAGGCTCGAAACCCCGAACAAGGGGCGACGCTACTTATCTTGCGGGGGCGAGATTATGCTAATCAAAACTCTTCGGTTTAGAATCTATGTGCGATAAATGAGTTTACGATTCGTAATTTCCTCATATTTTGTTTTTAGTTAAATTTTATTGCACCAAAGATGATTCACGTCCTGTATATTTCACCCTTTCTTAGAATCTTGGTACCTGCTTATCTCTGCCCATTTGTTACCTCTTGAAGTATACATGCTACTATTTGTGATGTTATAATTCAATGTTACGCATTCACGTTATTACAAACAATTAATTTTACTACACAATTTAATATTAATTTGACGACAGGTTTTTTTATTGGTAAGTTCTTTTTTTCCAGCCTATTTCTATTTTTATTCGGTGAACTACCATTTTTCAAAGTTTATTTTGCAATGTAATTTATTTTGACTTAAATTACCGAGCTTTCACAATCTTAATAATTGCGGTCATTATTAAACAAACTTTTCACAATTTGAGTGTTTATTTTACGTTGTCTACAACTAACGTAAGGGGGCTCTGTCTTATGAAGTTTGATCACGCGCCACGGGATTTTGTTTAGTTTTGGAAGAAATAGTCATTCGGGGGCCATTTTTAAACGTTGTCGGGTTGACTTTATTTCCGCGTTCTTGTAGCGTGAAGTTAGTGTAGAACCTGGGAGTTAAGACTACACAATTATCTACGAAATATATCGCATCGGAATATCCATTAGCATCAAAAACTACACAACTTTGCCAATTTAACCAAATCTGTAATTAAAATAATAACAAAGATAGCCATGTTATACTACTTAAGACACCCTGTATATGGTTGTCGACGGAGAGCTGACATCATCATCGCACTTGCTCAGCATAGCGCCGTATTTCAATTTTCAGGAAGAGATGTAGGAGTAGGCATCATCTTAAAGAAGGAAAAGCATCATGACCTGTGCACAGTAAAACCTCCATAAACATCAGCTCCTTGATAACAGTTCTGGAATGGGTAGGGTGATAAGCCTTTTATTGATAGGAACAACTTGTTTACGAACAAAAGGGGTTAGGCAGACGCATTGAATATCCAACTCCTATTCAATGAGCAATGGGCCTTTGGTGTGGCACCTGATTGGGTTCCACTTATGAATAGAGTACATGAATCAATCACCCTGTATATTATTCTATTAAGAGGAAAAATAATTCCCTGAAAGATAAATCATTTATTAGGTACATCTGAAACTACAAACGCATATTTACAAACTATTGATCACTGTTGAAACGACACTGTACCGACGCGTACTCCAAGTTTCATCATCTCTCCCTGTTAAACAAAGAAATGGGTCAATAACATTGTACTAAGAGAAATTTCGAACATTCACTATATTTTCTAACGGACAATTTCAATACAACCGCTTCAACAGACTTAGAGACTAAGGCGAAATATTTGTACAATCCACAGACACACGTTCCCAAGTTAGTACAACGATCGTTCATCTAGAGCACGTAATAAATTAGCTAAATTGTAACGACGAACAATCTTGCGGCCCGTTAACGTTTAAGATTAGAAAGGAACTAAAAGAGGGTGCAATTCCTTACGCTGGATTGAACTGCGTTAATTGTGCTAGTTTATCTTTCGAATTCCAAAGGGCGAAGGCGGCCGAAAGGCCCAGACCGACAGCGGCGCCCATGCCACACTTTCGAAGTCCCGCTAAAACCAGGATTAACAAAACGCGAATCAATCCTCCCTACATACCGCTTGATTTGTACAAGCACCCTGTGGCCGTCGCCGCGGCCATTGTGTTGAGATCGTCGTCCGTACCTCGCGCCCACGACAGAATAACACCGAACGCGGAATATATCACAGCAATTGATCCTAAAGTGTTCGCGGTCGCGCTGCCCTTCTTCATGATGTGATTTAAGATTCTGCAAAAGTCGAATTATACAAGTCTGTCGTAGATTGGAATGGACGTACTGTGTCTGCCTTAGCTTTCCAGTCTCTCCGGCCAGTGTGGTCGCTTTGAATCCGTTATAAAATCCTGTTGCACCTCCGATTGCGGCACCGGCCATGCACGAGCCGCCTATCTGACCGAAGGCCAATTCGAAACGTCCCCTTTGTTTATTGTTTCCATCGAGAAAGATGAATTCGGGTTGGTTAACCGGTACGTAACCAGGATCAAAGTTTAAGTACGGCGATGTGAACGGCTTATAGCTTCCTACAAATGTCTTTGAGGTTAATTGATCACATGAGGCGTCGACTCACCTGGCAAGCCCGGGTTGTTGCCGTAATTTTGTGAGTAAATATCGTTATTATCGTTTATCGTTGCCATTTTTTTTGTAATTTTCCTTTGGAGCACGTTCCCAAATTAAAACAAATTTTTCAGAGGACGAAAGTGTCAGGAATTTTTAATGTGGTGAGAAAAGTGTTGCCAACCGTAGCCGTTGCCAAGTGACAGATAATGAAAAATGTCAAACAAAAGCGAATATTTGCTCGAAAAAACGCTTTTGGACAGATTACAACCGCACCAAGTCGACTTATTCCACTTGACGGAGTTATCCGGTTTAAATATCAACCCTCAAATCGTCTGGTGAGTTTCCTAACCCTATGTTGATTCCAGAAGTTCTAAACCTGCAATGTTGCAGCATACTGATTCAAATGTTAAACATGAAGATTACACCCGAGGCTATCTTCAGGTTGCTGCAGTCAATTAAGAGGACTAAAAAGTCTAGGTCCGTTAAACATTCGTACAGCAGCAATTCTTCAAACTAAATGTGCACTGTTTTAATTTGTTTTCCCATGTCCTCATTAGAATGTAATTGATATCATCATCAGTATAGATAGGACTTTAGCTGTAGCACATTATGTGCATGTATTAACTATAAAAATAAAAGAATTTTGAGTTTGTGCTTTGCGTTTAAACATTGCTCATAATGTGCATATGGGCACGAAATTGAACCGCGTCTTGAAAATCCTAGTGATTCCTAAAAGTAGAGTACGGTGAGATCTTAGAGAAGGAAAGAGTGAGGAGTGATAATGATCGTAAAGTGAAGCCCACATTTGTTTGTTACTTCACCGAAAACTAACCTATAATGTATACCTGTGAAACGATATACTTTCGTGTGTTTTTTGGCTATCACTTCCGTGCACTACATGTACCATTGTCCAATAATGTTTTTAATCTCACATTTCGAGACTTAAGGATCGCATAATGACGAAAATGAAAAATTAAACATACTTTGGCTCCGAAAATATGGCCGCCCCAGGCGTCAACGCGCGCGCGCAGCATTGACCTTGATAGGATATTATCAGTCCCCTTTCTTTCATAGTCTATGAGTGAGATCCACTCAAGTTTGATTCACGCCACTGCGAAATACATAGAGGGCATAAAATTCACCAGATGGCATTAGAGTTGAGCGCGGTTGAAACAACATAATATTGCGAGTACGATCACTTTTTAAACCGCATCTTGGTCGAACAGCTGCACAAAGACCTTGAATCAACGTGTTTCGACCAATAGCGTTGCGCCAAACGGATACATAGTCATGCGACCTTTCTCGCGTGGCGACACTCTGAAATCAAATCCCATCTGTCCTTTGTAACTAACTAGTTGTATACCCATATCGCTGGAACCAGTGTTTTCCCTTAGGTTACGAATAGTACGGCCTTCCCTGGAAAAAGGAGCCGCCCAAGAAAAATTGAAAACTGGATCGCTTTTGGGGTGATAAAGTTGAAACTTTGAGACCCACTCTGTTACATAAAATTTCGTGTCGTAGTATGGAAATTTATTGATAATGACTTTTGTTTTGAGTACCTCCCATTATAATAAAACATGTTTGTTCGTTATACTGTACAGGTGGTTAAGCTTTTATATTGTTTTATTAAGTATTTATTTATGCATTCATGTGTGTGATATCGTCTGCACGATTCGATTAACAATTCTTCGCTATATATGTTGATCACTTATCTCCTGCTCGCTACCTGGCAGAACGTTTGCAATACGAGAAGGAGAGTCCTCAAGTTAACTTTTCTTCTCTTTCGAATGTGATTATGCATGTGAGATAATCAATATTTAACATGAATACAGCTTGCATGTTTACTTCTACTTTTACGTTATGTTTTTTATGTACCTACATGCAATTTATTGCATTGAGTTGTTCTGTTTTGTTTAAATTGAACTGTTTGATGTGTTTTTATAACATATCGTGTTTTCCACTTCTCTCTTGTGTTTTGTTCTTGTTGGTATGTTTAACTGCATTTATCTCCATCTCGATACTTGACTTTTATTCTACGTATTTTTGTACTTTCCATTTTATTGTCTTAGTTGATTTATTTCGCGTATTTGTGTGGGTTATTTCAATTTTTTCTATCCACAGAAGGGTGCTTTTTTATGCTGTACACCCAAGCAAACTTACACAAAGGGGATTATCTTATGTGATAATCCACCCTTATGGTTAGGCAAAACACCTTTACATCTGAAACATAAATATGATGTGCTCTGTATATAAACAATCGACCGTTCTGCGCAGATGCCGATGACTAGGGGATTTTTATAAAGAAGCTAGGGAAAAAATGTGGTAGAATGAAGAAGATGGCGCTGGGACCGTTGGAGAGCATCACGCTTTCCTGGGTTTTTCTTCTTGATTATTTACTTTATTGTGTTTTGTATCTATTTACAGGTAGAAACCATTTTATCCTTTGTTGTACTAACTATTCATCATTGCATTTCTTGTCACAATTTATTATTTACATTTTGCTGATTTTTCATAAAATGCCGATATCTAAAGATGGCGTATTCCAAGCCTTTGTTTACGAGTACCGTTATCTGAATCATGTTTATTGTTTGTTATAGGTACTGTGCAGGTCATTATGTCATTATTTTGTTTGATTAGGTTTTTTTTCTGTATTCACGAGGAGTTGATTATCAGTGTGATGTTGCTTATGAATAGTAACTATTCCGTGAGGGAATTACCTAACACAGTTTGACTGTTTGCTGTATCTGTTACTTTCTTATTCATGGCGCTCTGCAGTTCATGTGCGTTAGCTATACGAAAAGGGGGGCTCTCTTATTTGATGTGTCTGTGTGCGAGTGGTTCAACCTGTTTCCGTGGAGTAGGACCTATTATACAGTTGGACTGTTCGCTGTATCTGTGACCTGCTCGTCTCATGTAGGCTGCATTTCTGTGTCGCAAATATGAGAAGGGGTAGGAACTCAAATTAACATTTCTTCTATTTAAAATATGTTTTTCTTGAGCGATGATCGCCTTCCACATGAATACTTGCTATTGGCATTCTCTCATGTATTTTTCGTGTTAAATAAAATTATTTTAATGGAGGCTGGAGTAGAGGCACGCCATTTTGATTTTTCTTATGTATATGCAATTTATTTTACGAGTTGTGTTATCTCAATTGATTGTACATGTATTTTGATGTGTCTTTGTACTACATTGATTTATCATGTTTTTCACTCCATTTATGACGTCTCGTGTGTTTTGTTTTTAAGAATTTGTTTAATTGCATTTGATTCAATTTCCTGAGATTTATCATACAATTTGAGATTTTTAATTTACATCTGAAACATAAATATAATATGCTCTGTATATAAACAATCGACCGGTCTGCGCAGATGTCGAAGACTAGGGGATTTTTACTGTACTTTCTCTCGCATTTCGTTGCTGTAGCTGATTTATTTCATGGTGTGGCCTATGTCGGGGTTTTTGTCCCGTAGAAGGTTTCCCTGGTATGGTCTTGTATGCGTATTTGCGTAATATATTTATTTGTTCTTGTCAATTCTTACGCACAAAAGTTTTGTCTTTTATTTAATTACCTTCCCGATTATGTCTCGTGTTCCAACGCATAACAAGAACCGATTACAAAACGTAGTTCATTCGTGCCACCCATATCGAGCCGGTTGCCATCCAAATGCAAAAGTGCCGCCGACTTGAAAGGTAGATGGCTCTGCTCGTAGTTTTTTCCCAGAGTGGCCAACGGTAAGTATAGGATAACTCAACGATTTCCGTATCGGCTTGATAGACCCCTAGGACCATTACACTTATAATCACAAACCCGGTACGTTACCGACAGTTTGAATTGTTTACTTACATGCTACCTATTTATATCACAGATTTTCTTCTGTAACCTATGTTAATATTAGTATGCAGGAAATACTTATGCGGCAACCTTGTCAGGAATGTGCCTAGTATTGTTTTTACTATCTGTGCACTTTACTTCCTAGTAGTAAAATAGTATTCTATTAGTCTGCATTTTCCTTGTTATTCCCAAAGATTATATTTCCTTACCTTTGGCGGTCTCTTTAAATCTGTTCTAAATGAAATCTAGTTAGGGAAGAAATTGAGTAATCCCGCGATGGGAACATAAAAAGCTTGACGAATTTGAAGAATATGAAAAATTCGAAATGAAGTTTGAAGAACCAAATAAATCTGAAAAGTATAACAAAAGTGAAGATCAAAAAATTCCGAAGCATCTGATGAAATCAAACAATCCGAAGAATCAAAAAACCTCTAAGAAATGGAATTATAAGATGTCGAAGAACCGTAAATATAAAGAAATCTGAAAATCCAAGTAATTCACACCACCCGAAGAACGTGAAGTATTCAAATAAACGAAAAAAGAAATTTTCCTGTCAAGCAATACAGTTCTTTCTTTGGGTCGTTTCCCATCTTTGGAACATTCCAGATTTTGGGCATTTTTTCCTCTACGGAATTTTTCTGGTCTTTCAGTGTATTTATGTTTTCCAGATTCATTTCACTTGAAATTCGTTTAATTCCGTCGGTTGTGTTTCCTTGTATTCCTTCAATTCTTCGTGGGTTGTTTGAGTTTCTTCTGTAAATCCATCACGTCGAATAAATTTTCGATCTGCACCAAGGTACCTCTTGGAACAGGAAATTTAGCAATGGCAGAAAGTTAGCTTTTGTTTTAGTACCATTACTAAAGTTAGCCGACAAGTGTGGCGCAGTTCAGTTGAAGCTGGATTGCGGTACTAAGGGTGTCTGGTTCGAATCCGAGTCCAAACATGGATATTTGTAAATGTATAGTGGGTTGGGATGGCCGTAAAATAAAGTAAAACAAGATCAAATGCAAGAACAGGTTTTTATATCACTTCTGTGTTAGAAGTGTCTCCTCTCCCCCGTTAACATCGTTGCCAACCTCATAACAGCACCTTTGACTGAAACCCCGCCCACACAAAAATGAAGCCAAAAAGAAATAAATCATGCTTTTTTTGTTATACAGTACAGATGCTTATGCCTTTATATTGTTTTATTAAGTATTTATTTATGTATACACGTGAAAGTACCTATACCATCATTGTGATGTTTATTCCTTGGACCTCATACCCGCTACTATCTTGATATTTTGAGGTTTCTGTGATTATTATTTAAAACCACGGTGGCAACATCGCTGAAAGGGTATTTCCCGGCGACGTAACTAAGGAGTGACCTTGTTTTGTGGTGCAAGATGGTTCAAACGAGAAAAGCAATGTCGCATTATTATTATTGCAAATAAAAATAGTAAAAAGTATTGTAATGATCTTAGCCTCCTACTATCTTGGCGGGCTAACGCACACCGGAACATTTGACCATATTCTGTAGTGGCGGGAATGCCAAATTAACATGGCTGCCTATTTGAATATTCTCGTTTAAGTTTCACGCGAGAATCTGTCACTCGGCGGCCACTCCAAGTGCACTAAGATCGTGATCGTCATGTAGGACACCTACGTTGTGTAGTAACTGAGTTCTAAGCAGGCACTGAGGGCGTTTTAGGGGTAAAGAACACCAAAAGCAATAGCTGATTAAGATGATATTGAAGCTAATACCAATACGGTGCCCCTGCCGAGGGTCGTAAGTGGTTCTATACTACTCCGGCATTTACCTTACGAATTAGGAAAACTGCAGGAAAACCTAAATCGGAGTAGCCCTATAATGAACAAAGCCTACAGATAACATCTAATGTACAGCACTTCTGAGCCCTCTCGAAACCGGGGTAAATGCTACATATACGCTATGAGTAACCAAAATGGAATCGAGCCATTCCCCAGGTATTACAACACATACATCAGACAAAACTAAGAGATATTAAATGTGTCTCGCCGGACGGTAGGATTACCCAGGCCCAGTGGGGTGGGCTAAAGTTGTTGGGTTCGGAACGAGTGAAAATGTTATTGTTAGGTTCACCAAGGCCCGTATAAACTTGAATAACTCGATCCCCTCTAAACAAGCACACTTCCCTCTTGATTACTCACAGTCCCAAATAAGCAAATATAATGAAATGCAATGAAAAATCGAGAGTGACTAAAAAGCACAATACACAAATATGTACAGTACAGATACAGTCCTACCGATAATGAAACATGATTGCCAACACCAACAAAGGTTACACATTGAAAGGTACAAGTGATTGAATCCAGTAAGTACATAAGTAAAGGGTTACAATCTGCATTCAAGTTACACGCATTTATAAATGAATTGAAAAAAGCAAATACCTCACCTGATATAAAAAGCAAAAGCACACAGCAATGATTAAGGTATAACAAAATATTTCAAGAGAAGCCGTACTTTACACTTAAGCCGGTTACAAGAAAAAGACCCGGAACACACATGTTAAATCGTATTTATTGACCAACCCAAGGCACGCTGTAATTTGATCTGCTAACACCCCTAAAAACCACCCGAAAATCATCCATTCCCTGCATTTCACGCATTTCTAGGTAAAAACTGGACTGCAGGTGTTTGAAATGGTAAACATATGTGGTCTTCCAAGAAATTCCATCCGTCTCATCTTCGCTCTCTTTCCCTTTTCTGTAATCCCACCAGATTTCGGATGGCAGCTTGTGTAACTAAAATGATGTACTTATAGGGTGCTTCGTATCGACAATCGTTTTCACAGGACGTTGCTAAGGTTGGGGCATCTCATGCTCTTAGAGAAGCATAGTCTAAGGTTCTGCTTATGTTTCCCCAGAGTTGCCAACTGTAGGTATAGGGTAAGTCAAAATTGCAATGCCGGCCCCTAAGGTCATTTACAAGCTATACCAAAATTTAATCGCCTGGGTTTAGAGGGACATACAGAGTTCAAGAATGGCCACAAATGGCCAATGTAAAGTTCTTAAAATGTCAGTTTCAGAGTGTTGTAAGACATTTTGATACATTTCTGGGCATATTACAAATGTACTCAAAAGAATTTGATCTGAAAAAAAGCAAGCACCACTCTAGTAGAAACCATGAAAATTAACTGCATAGAATGCCATTTCGCCATTTTAGGCCTAGAGCGAAACTTGAACGTTCGAAGCGGCGTTTTTTTGTGGTTTTTCGAGTATTAATGGCCTTTTTCCATTATTGAGAATTATATGTATGTTTAGACCACCATGTATGTACAACTGTGGTTTTTCTAAGACAGTCCAGGGAATTTTTTTATTTACCGATCACTCACCTGATCGAATTTTCTAGACATTGATAACGGATTTAGTAGGTATTTCAATCTGTTATCAGTGCAAGATAAGGCAGTGTCTGTGTACGTATTACAATGTTTGAATCGGACGGAAAGGTGGTGCGCCAAAAGGAAGAAAAGTACGAGATTCCAAAGCATCTTTTCCACCCAGACGACGTGGAGGAGATAACGGTACCACCGTCGACAGAACTCATTCCAGACGAATACGAGCATCGCGATAATAGCAAGGGCCTGGTGCTAATTTTTTACTCCAAACGCGACGTGGACAATGAGCAGGTGATTCGAAGGGAGTTTCGCGATCAAGGTTACAATGTTTCGGACTCCAATGTCTTTGGGTTACAAAGTCGAAGTGCTGTTCTGGAGGCTTTGGATCAAGGTACGTGCTCCAAATTTGATATTCCCCAAAGTTCACTTGATTTTCCTAGTTGCAAAAGGCGATCACAAAGAGAAGAGTTGCCTAATCATCTTCTTTCTGGGCATGGCCGAGGAGGAGGGCAAACTTGAGTTGGACGAGGACCCGGACTCTTCCATAGAGTTAAGGGATGTTTGGACCAAATTCACATCGAATAACTGCCCTTCTTTGCGAAACAAACCCAAAATTTTTATATTTCAGGTATAGCTCCTAGTCGATGTAGATGCTTACAAAAGAGTTTTTAATTTCAAGGCATGCCGAAAACCAACCGCCTACGCGTTTGACTCCAAGGCGATGACCCCGCAAGGTGCCTACAGTTTGCCATCTGAAGCTGACATCCTCATAGTGTATAAAGTGACCGGTAGGTAATCCTCTCTTACTACCCCTAAACCAGTCTAATAAGATCCTTGTAGGTTACCACAGTAGGGCGCAATTCATTCGGTCTCTCTGCAACAAAATCGACAAATTCGGTCAAAAGGACGACATTATAGGCTTAGTGACGCGCACCCACGACCACAAGTACATAAGACCGTTGATCATTTCAACCATGACCCGCAAGTTCTACGTGTCGTCCAGCGCAAACCGCGGGCACTACCATGACCTCCATAACAATCAGGACGAAACCATAATTCAGTTGCGGAATTGGCATAATGAAATCAAACGAAATAACGAGGAGAAGAGGTCAGCGCCCTCGTCGAAGGAAACGAGTCAGGCTGATTTGCCAGGATCCAAACGAAAGAAGATCCCAAAAGCGGAGAAACGTCCACCGTGGAGATAGCGCCCAAAGAGTACCTTGACCTTAAAATAAACAATGTTATTACTTTAACATTAAAACAATGCTTATCTTTATTGTGGTAGTTCATGTAATGAGGACGCTGATAAGAGTATAATTTTCGCCGATAAGCAAAATCGATGATTCAGTACGAAACCAGTGAATTCACGTGTTTGGACATTCTTTCACAGTAGCATGGGAATGTTCGGAATCCCCTAGATCGAGTACCTAATCTGTGATCCAGAATTCCAAACGTCAAAAGTATTCGTTTCCAGTTTAATATACGAAAGGTCTAGACATTTGACACGCTCCTTAGAGGTTTTTGACCCATAGATAAACGCAGGTATAGCCATTTTCTATTTTTACAGTATTGCGACACTTTTTTGAGAGGTGATTTTTCGGTAAGTTTGCGTCTCATTCCCTTAGCAGTCAATATCGGGAATTCTCCTAGGAGTAGCATTTTCGGATGCATTTCATTCTCCCAAGAAACATTTGCCTTGACACATGACACAGTGCTGCCCCATAGATGTGAGGATTTACCACTTTTTGACTATGCCATCGTGCACCATCTATTTAAATTCCTTGGGGGTGCCTAGCCTGGTTGGTCGTATGGGGGAAATACCATTAAATCAACAACGATTCCACAATGGCGTTATTGTGATGCTTTTTTGGTTGTAATACAGGTCCTAAGTTTATCGACCTATACCTTCTCTAGACCTCTGACCTGGAATTTGCGTACCTAAAGTTCTTGGACCAATGCCCCAATGTCGTTTTAGCGCATTTTCCAACTCATGTTTCTCCGTCCGCCCGTCCGTCCGAGGCCTTAACTACTCCTACAGTTTTCAAGATATTTAGTTCGTTCTTTTTGCATTGCGTAGCTAATAACTCTGGCACCTCAACCAAGAAAAATCTCGACGATTAACGTGCGCATGCGCATTCTACGCAGTATCAACTTTCTTATTTGTAGAGATATTTTTTAGAAATGTTAACCACAGATGCTTCTAGTAAAGACAAGCATACTGCATATTGTAAAAATCTAATGTGCGCATCGCATGCTCAAAATGTCAACCCTCAGTCAGAGGCCCTAACTACTGCTACAGTTTTCAATATATTTAGTTCATTCTTTTTTAATTCGGTAGCTTATCGCTCTGACACCTGAGGCAGGAAAAATCTTGATGATTAATGTGGGCATGATCAGGCTGCGCGATGTGCGCATGCGCAGATTGCACAATGCCAAGTTTCTTATTTATGAAGATATTTCTTTAAAATCTTACCCATAGATGCTTATAGTAAAGAAAGAAATATATCACATGTATTACAAATCGAAAACTACAACTGCCATTGGCAAAGGCAAACAGATCGCCCATAGCAATGATCAAATGTGCGCATGCGCAGGCTACAAAATGCCAAAATTTTAACTAGTGATGCCGCCGTTTCGTCTCAAATTTTCGAAAGGAGACCTACGTTCAGTGTCGGCGAAAGTCTCGTCTTGGCGAGACGAGATTGACTACGAGTCTCGGCGAAAGTAACGATGAGACTCTCGTTTGGTCTCGAAGTCTTTTTAGCGCAGTTCCACAAATATAAAAACAATGCGCTATTGTGGCCACCTTGTCCAACCGTCCGTCCGTCCATCCGTTGAGACGCTACTAGTTCTTTATCTTAAGTATTTTAACGAACGGATGTGTGCACGTAATCTAAGCTGGTAGCAGGTAAAGGTTGTATGACGTGCAAAAATTTTTTTTATTGATAACATTAAATTGATGTTATCAATAAAAAAAAATTTTTGCACGTCATACAACCTTTACCTGCTACCAGCTTTATCTTAAGAGCTATTGTTCTACTTTTTTCGCTATTTGGTTCGTTATGGTGTGGGGGCTTGCACCAAGGAAGGAATTTTTTCTGCGTTTATTATTATTATTATATCCGATGGCTTTTACGAGTACATCTCCGTTAGTTATGAACCATCCTTCACTCAACGTTATGAACTGAATGCCAGATGCCAAAAGTGGAGTCGAATGGATTCAAAATTCACAGGTGCCCAAGTTAAATTTTAGAAAAAGCGGGGGGGGGGGGGTAAACACATTTTCTACCATTCATGGTATTCTAATGAAAGGTCTCATCGAAATAAATTGGTTTGTACAAACTATAACTTTCCCGCGCGACTCTTTTTCGAAATGAGTGAGCGAGGAGGCCTGAGGGGGGGTTAAACATTATTTTTTCTCTGTATTCTAATTAAAGATCTCAACGCAAGGAACCGTTTTCTACCAACTAGTGTCCTTCTTTCTGTCCTCAAAATACGGGGTGGAGTAGAGGGGCGGGAGAGTGGCACTAGTTCCTTCATGGTACTCTAATGAAAGGTCTCAACGAAATGAATTAATTTCTACCAACCATAATCCTCCTCCTAGACCTCTTATCGTGATCGCGTATATTTCCTTATACCTCAAGAACGAATTGTCGTACTCACAAAGGGCGATTGAGACGTCTGCAAGAAATATATCCATTGGTGATGTCAAAACTTGCGCGCTTTTCAGGGTAAGGGAAAGTGGAGATTGTGGTCCGACGATCTAATGACCGCTCCTCCGATTCCCCGCGATATCCCGGTTAACAAAATCATCGTGACCACTATTGAAACTATCCGAAATATGGCCCTGATGACGTTATTGGTACAGCATCGGAAGCCGATGATGATTGTCGGTCCAACCGGTACAGGAAAGTCGGTGTATGTGATTGTAAGGCTCTCAAAAATGGAACAAACAGACAGCGTTAGTAAAAGGAAAGTGACTTCCAGGTGTATCATATTTTGCAGATTGCGATTTCAGTATATAAATTGGTACCTGATGGTGATGGTGGTATTTCCTTTTGTGTGTATTTTGAAACTGAAGAAGTCAAATGAAATTCGGGGCTTAGGTTTTAGAAGTTTGTGGGCAATAGACAAAGTTCACGAATCATTTTTTTAATACGTCATTGAGTTCGAGAAACGCAGTGACCTTGTAAAGCGAGTTCCTTGGCTCCAACATGTCGGTCTTTCAGCGTGGATAGTTTTATCTGAATTGATTTTGCGTGCTCCAAATTGCGAAATCAAGATGAGATCATTGCTTGCTTGTGGAAAGGGAAGCTTGCAGAAAAACCAAACGCGTGAGATAACGATGAACGGCCTAACTCGTGTGTAATTCGCGGGACACAACCAATCAGATTTGTTCTTGAAAAATGCAGGTTTACTTAATTACAAGGCGCCATTTTGAAGGGGCGTTAATTAATTGCAAAAAGATAGGTAGGGATTAATCCGGAGAAGTATTTTGGGAGATTCGGTCTTTTGATTATGCAAGAATTAACCACGGGAACCGCCGTAAAAAATCCTTTTTGGAGTCGCTAGGGCGAGAAGTTCTGTGTTTTTGGGCCATCATAAAAAAGTTTAGGTTAAAGCACAGATCTGTGGTTAAAGCCAGGAGAGAGTTTTAGGCGAGTTTTTCGTAAGCCATTTAAGTAAACGTGTTGCTAGCCAAAAGGATTATTGTGCAAGTAAAAGGAAAAACTAACCTTAACGCCAAGGCGGAATAATGAAACGTGTCTGTGCCAAGGTTTTTCGAGAATTAAAAGGGGTTAACCTTTGTCATAAGAGCTTGTGGCATAAAATCGTAAATGAACGTATTTGCAAAATTATGGGTAAGAAGTAGTGTTCAATATTACTTAACGAGTCTTTCCTTTCGTGGAACTTCAAAGCGTTCAGAACCATTGAAAATAGGAACAGTTGTAGTCAAACAAAGAAGGCTATGGACAAACTGCAGTAGAAGCAAATAATTTCGTTTGCCAGTAATAATAAACACAGAAGTTCAAAGTTCGCAAAATTATCTCCAGAGAGCATCTATTCTTAGAAAATCCATTGAATTGAAGATAGCGGTACTAAGATCCAATTTTCAGTTCCCATTGGTCAATTTCCGAAATATTGTCTCTGCACGGAGGGATGTTCCAAGTCCGTTTTTACGGGAATCATCTCAGGGCCAGAATAACATACCACGCAACAAGCGATCGATAGTTCCCGATTAATTAAAAAATCAAAAAAGTGTCTATAATCCAAAATCTCCGGTCGTACCTATCTGCGATTACAATAAATGTTGCACAAACACAAAACACCAGGTAATATTGCTTCGAAACTTTACCTTTTGACTTCAATTGTAGCACTCGAGTCTCGAGTGATACCACACTGGGTTTGTTCGAAATTTAGCTTTTTGTGATGGAAAAACTCCCTTTAACTGATAACTTGAAGACCCTCTGTGAACAAACGGTCGATAATCACAGCACGCCGACTAAACTTTTCCGTAAAAGTCAAGACACACCTCGGCTTTTTATTACGAAGGAAAGAAAACATCGAAATAAATTGGTTTGTACAAACTATAACTTTCCCGTGCGACTCTTTTTCGAGATGAGTGAGCGAGGAGGCCTGAGGGGGGGTTAAACATTATTTTTTCTCTGTATTCTAATTAAAGATCTCAACGCAAGGAACCGTTTTCTACCAACTAGTGTCCTTTTTTCTGTCCTCAAAATACGGGGTGGAGTAGAGGGGCGGGAGAGTGGCACTAGTTCCTTCATGGTACTCTAATGAAACGTCTCAACGAAATGAATTAATTTCTACCAACCATAATCCTCCTCCTAGACCTCTTATCGTGATCGCGTATATTTCCTTATACCTCAAGAACGAATTGTCGGAAGAGGGTACTCACAAAGGGCGATTGAGACGTCTGCAAGAAATATATCCATTGGTGATGTCAAAACGAAACCTATTTCGGTTCTTAAAAAAATGCGCTTTATCTGCACAAGAGTTGTGCACAATTTATACTTGTTTAACGTGTTTTGTATTTATTTGTATTGTTTTTTTTAAATTTTAATTAAGAAAATCCATTGAAGTAGGTAGCAGGAATTTCAATTGTTTACATAAACCGTTTCTGACCTTACTGATGATTTAGGACTTAATTACCATAGGTCTTATACAATTGTAAATTTTCTTCAATTCAGGAAGCCTTCGACACCTTCATTTTATTTTATTGGAGAACAATTGATTTAAAAAACCTGTTCCCTCATCAATAGCAGTATACCTGCTTACTTAAATAATGGTAGTTGTCTATCCGGGAAAAACAAGATTTGGTTATAACGCTCTCATTGTAGTTTCACAAGTTTATGGCGTTAAATCCAATCGTTTCTAGGTATAGGTACAGTGACTCCATTAGAACAGTGGATACAGTGTTTTGATTGGTCGTTCGTTCCCGTCGCCATATTGGGGCTAAAATGCTATACTTTATTTAGTACCTATACATATGAGTTTACACTTTTCTTTGTGTTCTTGCCAAATTCTGTGAATAAAGGCGCTGCTTATGGCTAAATGTATATTGTGGACATATGACATATCCTAATATAGTTACTGTACCGGGTGACCCAATAAGACTGTTCCTCGGCCATATCTCGGGGACCGTTCGTCGTATGACTTAGGAGTAAAAAAAATTAATGGGTAAATTGGTTATGAAGAATCGCTGGAAAATATGTTCTAAAAATGACCACCAGAGAGTGTAATTGCCATATTAAATTTTAAAATTGCATTTTCTTTAAATTTCGCATAATAAACCTAAAATTCTTTTTTCAGAGAACCAGTTTATCTATCATTTTCGTAAACAAAAACTCAGTTATTTCAAAAACCAAGATGACGTGGGGCGTTCAATTGTTTTTGCCATAACCTCCTTTAACTTCTTAACCGTTTGACCGATTGTAACAAATTTGGTATCGTTGAAAAGAGCATTATAGTTAATTTAGTTGAATCCTTCTCCACCAGGGGGCTAGTTTTGACACTATGACCCACAATCCTAAAAAAATTAAAAAAATTCAAATAGAATAATATGACTTTTTCTTTATGAAAAAGTAGCCAAATAACATCCAAAGAGGCCAGTGAAAACCGTTTTTAAAAATCTCGGTCTTAACCTTAAATATTGGGAAATGAGATTAATTAATTAATTAAAATGCTTAAATTGTATCTTTAATATACTTTTCACGTATTTCCGGTATTTGTCGATGGCGCGAAAGAAAAGCACACTACACTTGTTTTCTTTATTTATTTTATTTTTGTTTTCCTATTAGTTGTTTTTGTGGGAATAAACATTATTATTATTATTATTATTATTACTTTTAGGTAGGCTTTGTAAAATTAAACAAATGAAACACGATGCATTATAAAATAATAACAGCCGTCATTTGTAAATTATTCTGCTGTGTTTACATTCAGAAAGTGCGGTTTTTTGAATTTTGTAATCTTTTCTAAAATGCCGATTTCTAAAAATTAAATAAGAGCAAAAGCTCCATTACGTGGATTTTAATGCCTCTGCCAACAGCTCCAACATTTCTTCTTGCTTCTTCTTCAGCTGAAGCAGTAAGTTCCTATCCTTGCTCTTGCACAAGTAAAATTTCTTTGTCAGCGTGGAGAGCAGCAACGGCATCTGCTTTACGATCACCTTTCTTCCATTATCCTTGGCCACATGATAATGGTTGTAGGCGACGCACTTGGTGATTCTCAAAAGCAAACTGATGACGTCATCGCGCCGTCCGTGCGCGTTAAAGTTCCTGCAGAGCTCCTGTATGAACCACGAGCCGAGGAGGGTGTGCCTGTACGATCTGGTACCTTCGACGGCCGCAAAGGCGATCAGAAAATCGGTTTCCAGCGGCGTTCGGTAAGTTCCCGCGGGAATTACCGGTACAGTCAACTCGCCACTTCGGGAGTTTTGGTTGCCCTTGCACGCCTAAAAAAAATGGGGTTACTGGCACGGCTCGCCTTGCGCTTTCTTACTTGGAAGACGAAGAACTTTGGCTTGCTAGAAAACGAAAGGCACGAGGTGTTGGAGAATGGCGTCCAAAATTCGGAAGTTTCCATTAGCCCGTCCTCGACCTGAAGCACGTTGTTGACTTCGCCGTGCGTCAAGACGATGATTATTAAACAATTTCGGTCCGAGTGGTCTGTGGAGGACACTAAAAAGGTCAGGTAAATCGCGAGCCAACGTGCGGTGCATGGCTTACACTCTTTAATCGCCTCCAGAATTTCGAATCTCTTCAAGTTGTTGTAGATGTAGCGCTCCTCAATGTTATAACCCAAACGGCCAAAGGTGAGAATAAGTTCGTTCACGTCCCGATTCGTTCCCCGCCTCGCCATTTCGTCGTCGTCACCAAAGGTTTGCTGATTGAAAATGACCACCAAGCCGGGATCGGAACCGGTTCTCGGATATTCATCCTCATGTTCGACCGCGTGGGGATTTTCAGTAAATTTTGGCGCGAATGTCTCTATCTCCATATCTGCTACCTTACAAGGCGACGGGCGAAATGGAATCCTTACGGAATCTAGAATTCACTACCTACGTAAATTGAATTTGGAGAATTCCTCCAACTTACCATCCTGTCCTTGCGCTTGTAAGTGTAACACTGTCGTATCACTTTCGATGTGTTTGGAAGTCATTGCGAAAACCGAATGATTTGTGGTCACCTACCTATCTATACTTGTGCCAAGTAATTTATCTTATCAAGCGATGATAACGTGAAAGTACCTGTTTTCCCTATTGATGAGTAATGAGCAAAATAGAACTGGAAATTCTTTGAAGCCTTTCTGGCCTTCCGATATGCTTTCTGACTCGGGGCCCTTTTAAGGCGTTCCAAGGCTTTTAAGAGCCCCTCAAGTTTTTCAGGTCTCTTTCATGCCCTCAAGTCGCATGCTCCACTCTTGAAGGGTCTTCCTCGATTCTACAAGGTTATACTCAAGGCTCTAGGTCACTTCCAAGACTCTTTGACCATTTGAAAGGTCTTAAAAGATTTTGAAGAAAATCGTCGAAGAAACGGGTGGTGAATAATTTGAAGAAACATGAGGGGTTTGACAGAGATTGAAGTACCTACTGCAGATCTTGGAGGCGCTTAAAGTTTCTGCAATCTGGGAAACCTTTAGAAAACTTTGTATGGCTTCTAACGGACCATCAAAATAAACTTGAAGTGAAAAATTTTGAAGGGCATTGAAGAGCTTTGATGAGTGTTGAACTATCCCCAATAATTTGGAAAAGCCAAGAGTCTTCCAAACCATGATTTCTGAAGAAGATGAAGAATTTGAGAGAACCTTACAATGTCCTTAAAAAATCTTTTTAACCAGGGCCGTAGCCAGAGGTTTGTTGCTATCAGGGCCTTGATTGTTATAGCCAGGGCGAATTAAAAAAGTGGATTTTACGGGAGGGGGGGGGGGCAATTTTTTTCAAAAGTTTAAGTTCAAGGTCATCGATTGATTATTTCGTTGCTTTTAACAAATTATCAGCCAACAACAGACAATGCAGCGGTAATAACTAAATATTTACATAAAAGTCCGGAAAATGGCAATATTGAAAACAATGAAGTGCGAGGCCCCTTTGGAGCCGAGTACTTTAATTTCCGAGTCGTGTAATGTCATTTTACTGACGAGTTTTGTATTAAATTGTACCCGAAATAGTATTTTAATATAAAATTTCAATTTTCATATAGAACTTTTGATTAATGTCAATATGTCAGTGATGACAGGAGTATGTGGGGGATGGGGAAGGGGAAGGGGAAGGAGAAGGGGAAGGGAAAGGGGACAGGGAATAGGCATAGGCACATTAATGCTAAACATTTTTAAAGATCCCGTACGGAACGGCGGTGTCGGGTACTCAGGTAACTCGAATGGAGACGGCGATCCCAAAATTTGAAGGTAAGCGTTGGGGCTATGTTAATGTTGAATACTAATTCGGTAGCGGTTTCTTCGGGGCAGCAATTTAAAAATCGAGACATATTCTCTCCTTGTAATTAAGAAACGTAAAGTAACAAAAAGCTTACTTGTAATTAACGAAGCGGTAGCAATAACTGTACAAGAAAAACTAAAATCTATAGATAAATAAATTAAACAAATATAGCAAACGAGCTCCTGGGTATGGCTATAGCATGTGAAAAACCAAATTTTGATGCTGGTGGTAGTTTTTGCTTTTATTTAAAGTGTTATGTATGAAATATCATTTAATTGCCTCCACAAATAAGAAAGTTGGCACTGCACATTCTACACAAAACCAAATTTGAAAAATGCATTTGCTTTTATGCCAAGTGGCTATATATCTAATTTTATAACGCTGATATTAAAAAATAACTACGTTATAATAATTTATTTTGAAGAAAACACTTTTACATAATTTTATGGCGACGCATTCTTAATTAATTGACAACAACTCAAAACAAAAACAAAACAATATGGGACGTCTGTCGTAGTTGGCGGGAACGCGGCCATGTCTTCTGCCACCACTTTGGCTCCTAGGGAAACAACTGCCCTCGAATAATATAAGTGGCGTTACAATTTCATTTAAATCACTCCATAAATAAGAAAGTTGGCACTGCGCATGCGCAAAACGAAATTTTGAAACTGACGTTAAATTTGGTTTTATTTCAAAGGATATGTATCAAATTTCATTCAAATACTTTCCTAAATAAAAAAGTTTGCAATCCGGTTTGTAAATGGTCGAGATGCGAAAAGGGCACTCTGACTGTCGATCGATTAGGATCAATTTTTGGAAGTGCGTTTTATATGGCAAAAACTATACGCATATTGAATTTCATGCAATTCGGTTCATAACTCACGGAGATGTCAAAAGGGCCTTCCTTATTTTTTTGGGATACATTGCCAATTCACGAACTCCGATCTACAAATTTGATACAGAATCCACCTCCAAAATTTCATCGTAATCGGTCCATTCGTTTATGAAGACAGACGGACAGACACCGCAAAATTATAAACTCGCTAGGAGCTCGTTAATAAATATAAGTTTTGGTTGAATGAAAATAATATAATAATACTCTAAGTGTGTAAAGCAATGGGGTATACAAGAGGGATTTTTTTAAAATATTGATGAAAAAAATTTATTCTTCATGATATTTTTTGCTTGCTTTGAAAGTACCAATAACATTTCGAGTGTTTGTGGTTTGATAGCAATACGCTATCTTGATTATAATGTAGAATGATAACTTTCAATAAAAAAATTAATTTTATTATTTTTCCAGATTTCTATAAATAAATTTTAGATTATCGAAACGTTGTTGGTACTTTCAAAGCAAGCAAAAAATATCATGAAGAATAACTTTTTTTCATAAATCAAAATTTGAAAAAAAAATCCCTCTTGTATACCCCATCGCTTTACACACTGTATATAAATATACAGGGTGCCCATTATGAATATAGTACATATCTCGGTAAATATCGACTGTATACAAAATTTGTCTATATGAAAGTTGTTTAACAATTTATTTCCCATAATACGGCAGCATTCCATTGTTTTTTTTTCAGAAAAGGAATGAATTTTTTTCTCTTTTCCATGACATAACACGTTAGCACCTAGCATCTAATTATGATAATTTTTTTTAAATTTTTTTGAATAAGGGTACGAACATGTTATATCTTCGAAAATGGAACAAAACCTCTATCAAATGAGCCTAATGAAAAAGTGCATTGCCAATTAAAAAAAATCAATTGTTTTTCGTTACTCATTTGTTTTTTAAAATAAAAACAACTGAATGGTGGCTTATTATCGGAATAATTTTATATACATTCCATATTTACTGAGATACATTATATTCCATACATAATGGACACCCTGTATAATATAATATATAAAGTATCTGTCTGATTACCCGCGCAATATGTTCTATTGATTAATTAAAACACCTACGAACGAAATTTTCATTCGTACGAGGTAGCCATTAGTCGCGAACAAAGCCTCACGCTCGCCGGGGAGTGAGTCACTCTTGCATGATCTCCTTTCTCTTTCGCCGCGTGACAGTCATTCAAAGTGCTTTAAAATGACGACTTTGCATGTATAACTTTGCAAAAATCCCCCTTCCCGGACGGTATTCCATAACCCCCCTCCTCCGCTCGGCAATCAGGACCCGCAAAAGTATTTCGCTTCAGGCCTCACATTTGCTAAAGATGGCTCTGGCGGATCTGCGATTTTTCTAGATCGACGGCTTGCCTTGCGATAACGCTCGAAAATTAAAACGTCTTTAATTAATTGCGTGCCCGGGGATCAACGGAAAAATATAGGACTGGGTCCATAATTCTTGTGGCACTATGAATGATGTTTACTGCTACACATTTATTTAGCGACTGTTAATTTAATTCGCTTAATTGGCCGTATTAAGATTTTCAGAATCTGTACTCCAAATAACACCCACTGTTAATTGGAATGTTGGGATCAACCGATTAAGCTGATAACAGCTAAACGGAACAATGCTCGTTTTAAATTTAGCATAGGAAACAGAACCTGTCCAGTAATGGCTTGTCATGGCCGAAATTCTAAGATATTAATTTGTCCTCTTATTCTACATAACAAGAGCTTTTAAGAAAACTAGTCAAATATCTGGAAGAGAACGGTTGTAAACGACGGGAGGATTCATTGCAGCGTTAGCTATGGTAGCAGCGGCACTCCTACACCCAACACAAATACTTTCGACACAACACTTTCGTAGCGAAGCGCTTAAGTTTGTAGTGTAACGAGCGATCAAAAATGAGTTGCTGTCGAGTCGCCTTTGGAAGTTCAAGTTAAGTGCGATTTCCCATGTAAACAAAAATTCCAAAGGCGACTCGACAGCAACTCATTTTTGATCGCATTGTACTTAACCCCCAGGTTCTACGCTAACTTCACACTACAAAAACACAGAAATAAAGTCAACCCGGCAACGTTAAAAAATGGCCACCCGAATTACTATTCCCTCCAAAACTAAACAAGATCCCGCTTAAATTTGAAAAGTGGCACGTGATAAAACATCTAAGGCAGGGCCCCCTTACGTTAGTTGTAGACAATGCTTCGACCTGAAGCACAGTAGGGAAGGAACGTTAAGTGAAACACTGAAATTGTCAAAAGTTTGTTTAATAATGATCGTAATTATTAAGATTTTGAAAGCCCGGAAATTTAGTTGATGTACTTACATTACATTAATATAAAATAAACGAAACAAGCAAAGCCAAAAGGTGTCGTACTCTCGCAAAAGTAACTGCTAAGGGTAAAAAGAGTACGACGTAAGAAAAACCTCGCAGTTTGATTAATACCTACAGTCCAAAAGTTAATTAACAAAATATATTGTAAAAGTTTACGCAGTAGTTAACAAAGATAGAAAATGCATATATACAATGTTGGTTACACTCAAGGTTAAAAGCAAGTTTTTGGGAACAGTGGGTCAGGTAGTAGCAGGTACCTACATTCTGAGAAAGGGTTAAGAGTACAGGATGTGACTCATCTTTGGTGCAATAAGGTCCTTTTGTTAAAAACAAAATGGAAAATTACATGGCCTTGTAGGCAAATTTAACTAAAAACAAGAAATGTGGAAATTATTGAATCGCCACTCATTTATCGCACATAGATTCTAAAGTGAAGAGCTTTGATTAGCGTAATCCGGAATCCCGCTCCTGCAAGATGGGTAGTCCGCCCCTGGTTTCGGGGTTTCGAACCTACAGTTGGATGTCGAAGACAATCACGGAATTAGGTGTCGTAATACAAATTTGACTACAGTTTTTTTCCACCCCCGTGACTGCTTCATTCAAGGAGAAAATTGTTAGTAACAAACAACAAGTCAGTACATACATCAAACGAATCAGTAATTTCCACATATTAAAATAAAATGATCAAAACTTATGTGAATGTAACTTTAGGGACAAGACCAAGTAATCAACTCAATAAACATAAATTAAGCAAGCATTACACCAAAAACGTAAACAATTACAAACAATAGCATAACGGTATCACACATGTGATTCTGCATTGTGGTTAAGCCAAATAAATTTCAAAAATAAAGATTCAAACACACAAAATATAAAATGCGGCACACAAAACATAAATACGATATAAAGAAATGCAAAAATTACTACCTGCATTAAATAACACAAAATAACAACAAACATTTATGGAACGACGCGTTCACGACCGCCATTCAAGACAAGATTCCAAACTTAACCCCCGTTCGTGCTTTCTAGGTGGCGCAGGCAGCTTTTCCCCGCCAAGAAATTGTATGGTTGCCAACTCTCAAACTTTGCATCTGAATTAGACGCAGCGCCTGCAACACAATATGAAAGGTTCACAGGTGTGAAGAGGGTTAAAAGACTATTCAAAACGAATGGTTAGATGTAATGTTAATTTATTAGCGGGAAATATTAAAATAAATTAAATCAGCATTCGTTGCTTGTGTTGTATGTGAAAAAACATTTTTAACACACACCCTCCTTTTAGAACTCACGAGCCGCCAGTGCCACTAATTAATGTAAAAATGTGTATGTAGGCAACACACTATACATTCAAACCGTGATCATAGTAAATAAGTAAACGGTTCTAACAAAGATTTACACTATTCTCATTGATCATACACAGCTATGATGATACTATATTTAAAACAAGTGTAGACACTACGGAGTACGACACTGTTAACGCTGTTACTTGGTTATTTAAGTGATGGTTGCACCCTGTATATATCAATTTATATCCAGCAAAAATTTGCAACTATCTTGTGCCTGGCGCCCTCTATCGAACGACTGCGTAAACACGAACTCCGCCACTGATTGTAGATGGAGAGAGCGTATGTAAACAAAATTTCTGCAACGATTTGACGCGGTGGCGTGCGCACTTTTGAGCTTTGGCTGGGTCGCCGTAAATGCTCCATCTTGAGTAGAATTTAGCTTGTGAGCGGTGTGTGTAATTTGTGCGACGAAAATCCGATGTTTATAGTTTAAAGTGTACAGAATTATTTCAAAAAATGTCTTCGAATAATCAGAAACTGTCGACCACGCAACGCATGATACAAGGTCAGTGGATGTGCTTTTATTTATGTAACTTTTTTAGATCGCTCTCGCGCATTTCGTGTGCGGGATTGATTTTCTAGGCGCCATGACTATTGATTTAAGAAATATTGTGAAAATTTTAATATAAAAAAGTCGCGATAACTCGCCGGCTGGTGCGGTTTAGGCGTGTGAAGGCGCACGGACATTTAAATTCAATTGTTAGTGCGCCTTTAAATGCAGGCGGCCCAGCCACCTCCGATCTTTCCACTCATGCTGCTGCAGTGCCCGATTTGGCTGCGTCTATTTAAATGTTTATTCCACCTCGGCTCGGCTCCTAATCCAATTGGAATTTAATCGACAATAAATTTCTTACTTCCCGAATTCGGGGCCGCTGCTGTCGGGGGAGTGTCGACGCTAATTTTTTTTACGAAGGCGGCCGTCACATTTTTTGTTTACATCACGTTTGTCCCACCCTCCGGGGGGGTCGCACGTCTAACCTACCATTGTCATCCTCCTAAAACTCGTCAATTACATCGATCTCCGTGGACCCGCTGCTGGTCGTCGGGACTTCCGCGTGTTCACCTCTCGTGAACACTTTTACTTTTCAATGGGACGTTTTACAAGGTGTTGTTACATAAACGTGCTGATAACGCATTTAATGGCCCGCCTCTATTCTATGCCATTTCTGTAAGCAAGCTTTGGATTTGGCCCTATGCAAATGGGCATGAGCGATAGAGGTTTATGGCACTCCTGGGGTGGAGGCAACAGTTTTTTGGAAGTTTGCTCGTTCAACCCTTACACGTTAATTGTTTTCTCAACAAACTTTACTAAGTGACATGGAAATTGCAACACCTAGAAGGTGCTGGAATTTTTTGACCACAAATTGATTACCATTTCATTCAAGGGAATCGAGTAGTCATTGTTCTATTTCTCTGTTTAAGGAAGATATTGCCAATCAGTGGCGTAGCAACGATTAAGTGCCCGTGTGCACCAAGGTATTATTTGGAGCTTCTGGTGGATTAATCAGATTAAAAACGTATAGGCGATTGCGGAAACGTCAATTTTGTAGTATGACAAGATCTCTCACACATGTATTCATGTACTACTGACTTGTTGATAGCGAATCGGAATAAAATGTTTCAATTGGTAACTTGTATGGCACATAAATTACTCATTTTGACTATAAAGCCCATTTTTACGGTAGGCATCGAAATTACAATGATTTTTCGCAATGCTTCACTTTACATAACCATAAATGGTTTATTTTCCATACATTTTGTGTATTAGCTTTGTTTATTCATTAATTTTATAAACAAAAGTAGGTACACAATTTTTGCTGAAGATATTGTAGAGATTGCAAACGTGAATAGATCCTTTAAATTTGTAAATTAAGCGACATTCTGCTCCCGATAAAGATTCAAAATAGTGTACCGTTTTAATCTCGGTTTTAACAATCAGATATAGATACGGTCCAGATCATGTTATTCCTTCCCTTTTTTACCTCCAAATCCACCACCAGGTAAAATTATTGAAATTATTCATCTTATGTTAGGGGAACAACCTACCCTAACCTAACAACAAGTGGTAAAACCGAGGGTAAAACGGAATAGAATCATAAAAATTCTCCCAAAATATAAAATGTCCATAGCCTAGAATTCCCAAAAAGTTGGGATTCCATAAAAAATTCTTCCAAAACTTAAAATATCCATAACCTCTAATTCCCAAAACAATAATTTCACAAATGTCCAAAAATTCCAAAATTTTCAATTGGCGAAATACTCCAAAATATAAAATCTCTAAGCTTAAAAAACTCCCAAAATTGTTGTTTTTTTGTAAAAATAAAAAAATGATTTAATTGTAAATAAAAGTTGAATGGTATACAGTTCAGGCTATTTCGAGGGCTATTTCAAAATACACAAGCGAACGATAAAAAAAAGATAATTGATCGATAGATGTTGAATTAATCAGAAATTGGATGATGATTTGTATACCGTTTTTTTTCTGAATTTGTGAAAATTTTAAGGTTTTAATTTTAGGCCAATTATCGAGTTTAATTTTATCGCATAAGAGAATGGAGTGTTTTCTTAAAAATACACAAACAATCGAGAGAGGTGCCATTTTCCATTGTTATTTATGTTTCTGTCTAAACCTAAGCTATTTTTTAAATGACAGATTATGTAATTCAAATTTTACAGAGAAGAAAAAGCAAAACGTTGAAGCAATTTTAAATTTCCGAAATATCTCAAATTACCAATATCTCAAATTCACAAACTCCCAAAGTTACAAAAATGCCAAGATTAGAATTTTACAAAATTTCAAATTCCTATAGTCTCAAATTCCAGAATCTTAATACTTTTATTTAAAATTCAATAATCTCAAAATTTCAAAATAAAAAAACTTAAATTCTCAAGTTGAAAATCCTAAAATTTCAAGTCTCAACTTCCGTAATTTCATAAAAATTTTCCCAAAATTTAAAATATCCATAACCTCGAATTCCCAAAATAATAAATTCACAAATGTCCCAAAATCTCAAAATTTTGAATTTCCGAAATACTTATCTCGAATTACCAACATATCAAAACTCCAAAATGTAGAATGGCTAAGCTTAAAAAACTCCCAAAATTACAAAAATCCCAAGGTCACAAACTGACAAAATTCAAAACCTCAAATTTCTAGTTTCAAATTGCCAAAATTTCAAAGTTCCAGAATATTAAGACTTACGACTTTTTAAAACTTCCAAAATTGAAAATCTATTCTGGAAATATGATACTCCCAAAGTTTTAAAAATCTCAAAAACCCAAATTACCAAGATCTGAAACTCCCCATTTCAAATTAGCAATATTTTAAAATCAAAGAATCCTAAATTTCCAAAAATCCTATAATTTAAAATTTCAAAATCTTAAGCTCTCTAAGAGAGTGGTAGTTTCACGACTGGGACTTCGAGGTGTTTGAAATTGCGACGAACTGGGGTATACTGACGAGAATTTTGTGCGTAAGAAAAGACCGGAACATATAGCATATCCGGGCGAGGTCAGGGAAACCTTCTTCGGGACAAAAACCCTGCCATAGCTCACACAAAAGCAAAAGCTCGAGTTGCGGTTTTGGTGAAAGGGTGTGACCTGTCTCCGGTGCAAGGTCGTACTTGACGATATCCCGGTGACGTCAATAATGAGCGACCTTGTGTGTTGTTTTTTTTTGTAAAAATAAAAATGATTTAATTGTAAATAAAAGTTTAATTGTTTACAGTTAAGGTTATTTCAAAATACACAAGAGAACGATTAAAAAAGATAATTGATAGATAGATTTTGAATTAATCAGAAATTGGATGATGATACCGTTTTTTCAGAATTTGTGTAAATTTTAAGGTTTTAATTTTAGGCAAATTTCGAATTTGACTTTATCGCATAAGAGAATGGAGTGTTTTAGTTATTATTAGGGCGTTCTTAAAAATACACCAACAACAGAGAGATGCACCATTTGCCATTGTTATTTATGTTTCTGCCTAAACCTAAGCTATTTTTTAAATGATAAATGTCTTTCAAATTATACAGAGAGTAAAAAGCAATTTTAAATTCTCAAAATATCTGAAATTACCAGTATCTCAAATTCACAAACTCCCAAAGTTACAAAAATCCCAAGATTACACTTTTATAAAATTTCAAATTCCTAGACTAGAGTCTCCAATTCCAGAATCTTAATACTTTTATTTAAAATTTCAATAATCTCAAAATTTCAAAATAAAAAAACTCAAGTTCAAAATCCTAAAATTTCAAGTATCAACTTCCGTAATAAGTAACTTCACATTTCTAAAATGTCATTATAACAAAATCTTTAATTTCATCATAATTCTCCAAAAATTTAAAACGTCCATAGCCTAGAATTCCCAAAATAATAAATTCATAAATGTCCAAAAATCCCAAAATTTTCAATTTCCGAAATCTTGTCTCGAATTACCAACATATCAAAACTCCAAAATGTAAAATGTATAAGCCCAAAAAACCCCCAAAATTACAAAAATCTCGTCACAAATTCACAAAATTCAAAATCTCACATTTCTATACTCGTTTCTATAGTCTTAAATTACTACTCGTATTACAAAATTACAACTCAATTCTCAAAATTGATGTCTATAATCTCAAAACCTTAAAATTTAAGAACCAAATTTCTAAAATTTCACAATCCCAAAGTCTTGAATTCTATAAAAAAATCTCTCAAAATTTGAAAAGTATCTATACCCTCGAGATCTCAAATTCATAAATTCCCAAAAAATCGAATTTCACTAAAAATTCTCTCAAAAAATAAAGGGTCCATAACCTCGAATCCCCAAATCTCCAAACATCCCAAAATCTTAAATTTCAAAAATTTAAAACTCCCAAAATCTCAAATGTCTCAAATTTTAGAATTTTCAAAAATTTCAAAATCAACATTTTTATAGCCTCAAATGACCAAAATTTTTGAGTTCCAAAATCTTAATACATACTACCGCTATATTTAAAATGCCTATTATCTCAAATTCCTAAAATTTCAGGTTTCAAATTTCCGTAATCCCAGATTTCTAAAATTTCTTACTCCCAAAATCTAGAATTCCATAGAAAATTCTCTCAAAATAAAAAATGGCCATGGGCTGGAATTCCCATAACCTAGAATTACCAAATTCAAATTTAAAAATGTCAAAAATCCCAAAATGTTCAGTTTACAAAATACCATCTCGAATTGCCAAGGTCTCAAAACTCCAAAAGGTACAAAAATCCACAAAATCCAAAATCTCAAATTACTAATTAATCCTAAAAATTTCAGTCTCAACTTTCCATAATTCTTAAAATTTCAAAATACCAAAATACTCCCTAGATTCCCATAATCTCAACCCCCACAGTCTCAAATTCTTATGGGCTAATTCCAAAATCTTACGACCCAACATTTCAGAACTCAAAATCTCATACTTTTAAAGTTTAATAAAAACCCAAAATCTTAAATTCTCAAAAGTACCAAATCCTAAAATTAAAAATTATAAAATTCTAAATTTTCGGAATTTTAAAAACCTTAAATTCCCACAATCTCAAAAAATAAAACCTAAAATCCTAAAAAAAATTCTATGAACCGATTCCAGAATCGTAAAATTCAAAATTTAATTTTAAAATCGTATACTTCTAAAGATGAACAATAACCCAAAATCTTAAATTCTCAAAAGTCCAAAATCCAAGTCCCAAATTTCTAAGATTTTAAAATCCCAAAATCTTGAATTCAATAAAAAAATTATTTCAAAATTTAAAATGTTTATAACTTCGAATTCCCAAATCTCCAAACATCCTATAATCTTAAATTTCAAAAATGTATAACTTTGAAAATGTCAAGTCTCTAGAATTTAAAATTCTCTAAATCCCATATTTCTAAAAATTCTATAATTTAAAATTTCAAAATATTAATCGCCTTAAAAAGTCCAATTTTCCTAAAATTTCAAAATACTAAAATTTTAAATTCCCGAAATTCCCAAAATCTCAACATTCCCACAATATTTATCTCAAATAATCAAAATCTGAAATTTTTGAAGTTCAAAATCCTAAAATTTCGTCCCAATTTTCTAAAATTTCAAAATTCCAAATTCTTGAATTCTATACAAAATTCTCCTAAAATTCAAAATGTCGATAACCTCGCATTCTCAAAATCTTAAATTTCAAAAATCACAAATTCACAAAATGTTCAGCATTTTATTACTTCCAAAATTTAAAATGTCTTTATTCAGTTACATTAGTATAATCTAAGACTTCCAACTCAAATTCGAAAAAGTCTCAAATTCCGTAATTTCACAGTTTTAACATCTTGAATTTAATTTCATAAAAAATTCTCCCAAATTAAAAAATGTCCATAGCCTAGAATTCCCAAAATTGTAAATTTTCAAAATTTCGAATTCCATAAAAAAATCTTTTAATATTTAAAATGTTTAATCTCGAATTCCGAAAATCATAAATTTACAACTCCCAAAATCCCAAAATTTTAAATTCCCAAAATATCTCGGAACCTCCAAAATGTAAAATATCTATAATTCACAAACCCCAAAGTTATAAAAATCCTAAAATCACAAATCCACAAAATTTCAAAATCTCAAGAAATCAAATTCTGAAATCTGAAAAAATACAGGATACCGAATATCTGTAATTTCCAAATTCTCAAATCTCCAAAATGTAAGATATCTATAATATTTACCAAATCTCTAATTTAACCAAATTTTCCGTCAAGTCTCAAATTTCCGTAATTTTACATTTTTAAAATTTCAAGAATTCTATAAAAAAATTTCATAAAAAAATTCTCCCGAAATATACAATGCCCATAACGTCGAATTCACTACATCATAAATTTCCATTTACGTAAACTCAGAGGCGATTTTTCATGTTTCAGTTAAACTCCCACTCGCACTTGTCTTTCATCCATTCATTGTAAGGTTTCGAGACAATACATTTATTGGCCAGCTATAGCATACCTATAGAATTTCGGGGAGTAAAGTTATTGGGAGGTGAACAGACCTTGCCAGAAATCTGCATTGCGCAAAAATTAAAGTTTTAAAATTAAACCGAGGAAAATGGTAATCCAAGATCAAAAGAATCTTTTTATAAGGTGCCAACCAAAACCCTATTAGGGAAACTGCTAGAACGCTCGAGAGGCATTTATATTAAAAAATTGCCCCCAATATTTTTCTTTGCATTTTGTAATATGAAAAATTCTCGCACCTTTTTTCCTATTACAGGAATGAAACAAAATATTCTCAGAACTTTTCACATAAAATTTATTAAAATTAAAATGCACCTGATGGCGTGCTTATTTATTGACGTAGCATGGAATTTATTGTCACGCCCATTTGGCAGAATTTCTTTTTGAAATCGGAAACAGTTTGTAGATTAGCAGAAAAATTATCGCGACCAATGGAGTGGCACTCCCAACCGTTTTCATTAATTACTCAATTTATCACAAAAACAATTAATTTCGAAGTGTTGCCCGACCTCACAATTCTGAGTGCAAGAACTAAGCTGTTCCATAATTCACTGTTTGTATAGTAATACTTCTGAAATGCATACTTTGATGCGATAATTATTAATTATGTAGTCAAATAGTGAGAGGTATGGGCGGGCGGTATCCGTAATTGGGTATGCAAATAAAATATATATAAATATTTGCAAAATTAATTCGTTAATGTCGTTGTTTACGATAGGTATATATTATATAATTAGGCAATTTTCGTGTAATTTATTCAGAATGTGGGTGATGTAAAGGTTACTGATCTATTCCTGTTGTTTTTTTACTGCAAAAAAATGCGCGCTTGAAGTTTTTCGGTTACTTGGTGAATAAACAATTGTGTTTTGATTCGATTGATGATGAAACATTTATAAAGTAGGTTTTTGGTTAAATTATAGATAAAGATACAGAAATAATGGCTGTATATTTTAATGTAAACAGAGAATCTAAAAAGATTCAAGAAGATCGATTTAAAAAATTTTAAAAAGGGTCAAATGATACAAAAATTAAAAAAATTTTAATAAGGTTTTTTGGCGCATTTTTTAAGAATTAAAACTTCGACATGTTACCTCTTTTTCTTAGCAAAGTTTTCGGATTTGGAAATTCATGATCTATCACTGTATGCTATGGTGCTTGTTCGAGGTACAGGGTGTTCCAGTTTCGACACTTTAATAGGGTACCTCCGTAATTGTTACTGCTATCACAAAAGCTCTTTTGGGATCAAACGTCAGGTTTGGTAAAATGGTAAAATCTCGGGTAAAATCAAAATTTGAAAATATTCGTTCGCTTAGGAGGTACGGGGAAAATTGAAAATTTCAATTTCAGAATGACCTCGAGAATGACCCTATATTTTCGTAGTTAAAAGATGCTTATTACAAAAGTTTCTTTATAATGATTGCTGAATAATCTGCCGATCTTAAAAAAATACCTACCGGACCAGGTAAAAAAGTCTAACCTCATTATTTTAATAGAACATCCTGTATATTTTAATTCAAAAGAGAGCACATTGATTTCTGTTTTCAAAAATACCAAGGATGTTATTAAAAAAAAGATTCTAGTGATTCAAGTAGATTAAAAAAGATAGGATTTAAAAAATAAAAAAAGGGCCAAAAAATGTTTCTTTTTTTATAATTTTTTAAAATCTTGTTTTTAAAAGAAAATTTAATATTCCATATTTTTAGATTAAAATATACAGGGTGCTTCATTACAAAACGAGGTTTGGCACGATAACTTTTTTACGTGATCCCGTATACTTATTTAAAAAACGAAATATTCTTCCACAGAATGACACTATAAGTCCAGAGACAGTCAAATGTTCATTACAAAAATTACACTACAATGATTGTTGAGAAATTTGGCATTTTTAAAATAAGTATACGGGTTCAGAGAAAAAATGATCGGGCCTTCACTTCATTATTTTAAAAGAACATCCTGTATATTTTAATTTAAGAGAGAGCACATTGATTTCTCTTTTCAAAAATACCAGAGATGTTATTCAAAAATAAAAAAAGATTGATTTAACAAATAAAAAGGGTCAAATGACTCCAAAAAATGATTCTTTTTTTAAAATTTTTTAAAATCTTGTTTTTGAAAGGAAAATGTAATATTCCATCTTTTTGTATTAAAATATACAGGGTGTTTCCTTACAAAATGAGGTTTGGCCCGATAACTTTTTTACTTGATCCTGTATATTTATTTAAAAACGAAAGATTATTCCACACAGTATCTATTTTCACTAAGAAAACTAACTAGTCATTTTGAAATTGACAATTTCAGAATGACACTATTTTTTTAAGTTCAGAGACAGACAAATGTTCATTACAAAAATTACACTACAATGATTGTTGAGAAATTTGGCATTTTTAAAATAAGTATACGGGTTCAGATAAAAAGTGATCGGGCCTAACTTCATTATTTTAAAAGAACATCCATCAGTTTGAAATTTACAATTATTAAAAGAGCATACAAAATTTTGTTTTCAAAGATATCAAGGATTCAAAAAGATTAATTAAAAAAATTTAAAAAAAAGGTTCAAATGATAAAAAAATTCAAAAAATGTTATTTAAATCTTTAATTTATTTAGTGTTATATTTTTGAAAAGAAAATTTCGATCTTTTTGGTTAAAACATACAAGGTGTTCCATTAAAAAAAATTAGTTCACTTCACTTTTTTACCTGATTCCGTATACCTACTTATTTTAAGATCGGCAGATTATTCAGCAATGTCTTCAGTAAGAGAACTAATTAGTCACTTTAAAATTCACAATTATTTGATTTTTCCGGGGGAAATCGGGCCTAACCTCTTTTTTATTTAATGGAACACGCTGTTTTTAATCTAAAAAGAAAGAGCGTATTAAATTCTCTTTTCAAAACTAGGGATTGAAAAAAGAATTATGCGATTTAAAAAATGCAAAAACATTGATTTAAAAAAATTTAAAATACGCTCGAATTTTTTTTATTTACATTTTTTTAAACCTTATTTTGTTAGTGCTATATTTTTGAAAAGGAAATTAAATATGCCATTTTTTTATTAAAATATACGGGACGTTCCATTTTAAAAAAATAGGGTCAGACTCGGCGACTTTTTTATGTGATCCCGTATACTTATTTTAAAAACGGCAGATTTTTCAACAATATCTCTATACTAAGGAAACTAACTAGTCATTTTGAAATTGTCAAAGTCAGCTTGACCCTATATTTTCTTAGTCAAAATATTAAAAAAAAAGTAGTGGAGAAGCACCCCTGTTAGTGTCTACCACGGACGCATCCCCACGACACTTGACTAAATCCTGGGAGAGGGGTATCAATTGAAAATAAGAAAAATATTTTTGAATTTTTTAAAATTTTGAATAGCGTCTCTGGTATTTTTGAAAATAGAATGTAATATGCTCTCTTTTTAGATTATCGGACTACCGGACTTAACTTAATCTTTTTAACACCCTGTATACTAAAGTATTGCGTTTAAATTGTCTTTTCAAAAATATGACACTAAAAAAATTACGTATTGATTCAAAAAGGTTAAAAGAAAGTGGCAAAAATTCAAAAATATTTTCGAAATTTACTTGTATTTGAATCATTTGATTTTTTTAAAACTTTTGCAGTGCTTTTTGTTATCTTCTTTATAAAAAAACGTTGGGCTATGAGGGGGCCAAAACAAATACCTACCCTAAAAAAGTGGTGAATTTTTAATTCTTTTTTTCGTACATACTTTTGTTCTACACCCTGTAGATGTTACTCCTCTTTCGAAGATTTCTCGAAATTGAGATGTAGATCTCACTTTTTAGACAATGTGTTTTCTCTTTTGAGAAATTTGGGCAAAACTGATTACTTTCGACGTGAAAAAAACAAATAGTTTGGTTCTGTTTAACTGTCGGCGCCGTTACTTTCAGAATACGTAAACGTTGGGGGTACGCACTTCTTAAGCAGTTTTCGGTTCAGCGGGCTCTTCCTTGTAACGGGAGTTTTTTGATGGGATAAAAAAATTTAGATCAGTAATTAGGATACATGGTTGTGGGTTTAACGGGTATTAAATTAATGGTTTAGAGTTGAATTTCGTGAAGGGTGTTTCTATTAAAGGGCTCCTTTCAAAACTTTAAAGTCTGGATAGCATCATTTCAGCTTGGAAACAGGAATTTGCCGATGCCGCTTTCTGGCCACGAATAAAGGTGGCCGCTTTACCCTATTAACACCATTTTGTAGGCGTGTTGGAAAATTAAAAAAGAGTAGGGACACGTCCAGGAGGAATAACGGTAAGGCATTCGGTTTTGGGCCACGAGAGCGTCAAGTGCGTGCAGACCGGATGGTATCTAAAGCGCGGGGAAAAAAGTTAATTAAAGCACGGACAACAATCGTGTTATATAAATTTGTGTTCGCACGAGAGAATCCATAGCACACGGTATGCTAGATTTTATAGATTTTCTAAATATTGAATAACGAATTTCTGTTTTTTTTTTGTAGATCAACCAGATACATATTTTATGTTGTCGTAAAGCAAATTTTGCTCTTTTCACATATCGTAAAAAAACATAGGCATTACATTTGAAAAACAAAAGTTGCTTCGATTTCCAGTTAAACCGGAAGTGATGGCGGAAATTTCAATATGCGACCGGATAGATCGTAATGTCATACATAAAATTATATTTGACAAATTTCTCGTAGCTCGCCAAATAAAAGAGATATTGAGGTGAGCCTCTTATCTCGAACGCACTGTATTTCTGGATCTAGATTCTAGGTGGCCTCAAACAACATAGCAATAAAGCAAGTTTACCGTAATTATTGCAATTTAGAATGTGACTGATGGGCAATATTACAGAACAGTATTATTTGGCTCCCAACGTGGGGCAAAGACAAGCTTTTGTTTATGTCACGTGGGGCTACATAACTCCACCGAATTTAGTGACTTAATTTTCGAGCGATGTACTTAAACTTTAGGGACTTGTGGATTTTAACACCAAATTCACAGGGTCACGTCGTAAATTGGGACACTAAAATATTGGGTGTAAAAAAGTGACGCGTTTGCCGATCTGGTCCGGTGACAGATCGGGTTGAAAATCTCGTTCCTAATTATTGTCGACTTGTTTCTATAAACGTCACTTTAAAAATAAGTGTTTTGAAAATAAACGCGAAATTAGTATTTTTAATTTTGAAAGAATATTTTGGCATTCGCGCGACTGTCCATTGCCAATGTGCCATTCGCGATTGTTTTATAGCATAAAAAGGGGGTGATTATCGCGACACAATCAATTTCCTTGTGTGATGCCACTTAATTGGATCTATAAATAGACCATTACCGCAACGCGCCCAGACGCAATAAACAAAATTGTGCGGCACGTTTGTGTATTGTTTTCGGCGCTGCCAGACGCGACCACGTGTCTGACACCTACACCGCACGTACAGAATCGAACATCATCAACACGACTAAATTTACAATTCAGGCAAATTTAGATTTCGCTCGAAACTTAAATATAAATAATCCGGCCGTTTCGCGATTCCATCGTCTATCGATTCGCGCGCGGGGAGCAAAACTGGAAGAAAAGTTTCCCGAAAAGAAACTTGTAATGAGTGAAATTCTTTTAGTTCCGTCTCGCGTCGCGATTTATCATCCCTCTCTATGAAAAGAATTTTTCATCTGCTGTCGCCGGAAATGAATGGGTCTCTGTGTAGTCGCGTAGCGTCGCCATGATTCACCGGCCCCGATTGTTTCAATGTTCGTGACGATCCCCAAATAATGGATATGAAATCCGTGCCAAACGTCAAGGAAGTACAATGTCATCGTGGCACAAATGTGAATGAGATGAGACGATTACACGTTGCAGGGTGGAAAATCGTTCGGGGATTTCAATAATTGTTTCTAGTATGAACGTTGAGAATAAATAATGTGCACGTACGCACAAAAGCACTTGTAAGTTTTCAATGATTTTGATTGGTCAAAACCAATTCGAAAAGTAATTTTTGAGACAATGCTTTTGTTGTGGCAATTGATACGCTCAGGTGATCTAGTCAATGTTCGATATCCATATTTTTGTTTAAATTTTGAGGTTTTTGTGATTTTTATTTAAAACCACGGTGGCAGCATCGGTGAAAGAGGATTTCCCGGCGACTTAACTAAGGGGTGACCTTGTTTTGTGGTGCAAAATGGTTCAAACGAGAAAAGCGTTATTGCAATGAGATTAATTGGATTGATACATACGTGCAATGTCACATTATTATTATTGAAAATAAAAAATAGTAAAAAAGTATTGAATATTTAAAGGGGATACCTTCGATTCCACGTGACATAAGTCTAACCTAATCCGTATATGAAAAGCGGGAGGGAGAGGAGAGGATAGCGATGCTATATCGACTACTAACAAGAAATGGAAACAATCAATGCACCTAGGTGCGACGAACTTCGATGGTCAACGGAACGGTACGAAAATCTCGAGCGTCACCAGGAGGTTTCAGCCCTTGTTCGGGACGATAGCAATTTTCCAAATCGAAACTGAAGCACAAATTAACTAACGCCATTTCGTAGCCACGGGAAAACGGAACAAGGAAAACGAATACTTAACCGAAATCTCAAGCGCTTACCTTGAAATCCGTTCAAATAACATCAGAAAAAAATACAAACGTAATCTGCAATATATGCAATAATCTGCATGGCCTTGCATCTTTAATGTTCGTTTTAAATTAAAACATCGGGAAACTAAAATCGGTTAAATATTAATTAAAGGAGTTCAAGTCCTAAAATATTAATTCTTTCTTCCCCGCTTCCCCGTGCCGAGAGCTGGAACCACTTGTCTGTACGGGAACCTCACAATTATGTTCGGCAGCTGGTTTTGCTTTTCAGCGGTTAAAACACGACTCTGGAAATCAAAGAAATTACTATTATCTTCTCTGAGTAAAAAACGTAATAGGTCCAGAGCTACGATCTCTGGTAAGGAAGCGCACGTTTGAGGTCGTGTAAGTACCGGGTGTTCATTAAAGCTGGTAGCTTCCATCAATGTACCGTTCATTATTTCTAATGAAATTCCGGGCGCTTCGTTACATAGGAGAAACAAAGACTAAGGAGTGACCTGGTTTTGTGGTGCAAGATGTGACCTGGGATATCCTCGAAGAAAAAGGCGCCTAGAGGATTTCTCGGTGACGTAATTAATGAGCGACCTTGTTTGTGTTGGCTTTTTTACAAAAATTTTCGAATTTAATTGTACTTATACAGTCAAAATAGGCAAACAACCACAAATAAGTATACATTGTGCACAAATCTTGTGCAGATAAAGCGCATTTTTTTAAACCAATGGATATATTTCTTGCAGACGTTTCAATCGCCCTTTGTGAGTACCCTCTTCCGACAATCCGTTCTTGAGGTATGAGGTAATATACCCGATCACGATAAGAGGTCGAGGAGGAGGGCTATGGTTAGTAGAAATTAATTTCTTTCATTGAGTTGAGAGCTTTCATTAGAGTACCATGAAGGATAAAACTAGTTCCACTCCCCTCCCCCTCCACTCCGGACAGAAAGAAGGGCAGTGTATAAAACGGTTCTTTTCGTTGAGACCTTTAATTAGAATACAATGGGGGGGGGGGGGGTTAAAAATTAATTTTATAATTTTGAACCCCCTTCAGGCCCCGTCGCTCGCTGATCTCGAAAAAGTCAGAGGCATGTGTTTTAACCCCCCCCCCCCTCCTCCACCACTCCATTTTCTAAAGTTTAACTTAGCACCACTGAAGGCATGCGTATGCAAAATCTGAGACCAATTGGTTGTCGTATGTAAAAGCTATGCACGTTTTACTTTCGAAAACAGCATCTCAGGAAATAATTCGTGGGGGGGGGGGCCTTTTAGACAGCGAAATTTGATGGCCGTCTGGCATACCTTTAAGGTATAGGCTACCTACTGCAAAAAAGTCCAGGACTCTAGAACTATTCCCCTAGAAGTAGTTCAAAACGGTAGAAGTGGGTCCGGACGGATGAACAAAACGCAAATAATACACTTTTTTAATTTTTAAAAAATGCGCGAAAAAAGATAATCGATATTGTAATATTTTTAAGGATTTTAAATTTTGATTTTTTGAGATTGTGAGAGTTTTGAGATTTTTGAATTTCGAGAGTTCTAAAATTTAGGGTAAAAGTTCCCTATCAATTGATGGATGTACAGTACACCCAAACCTTATTATCAAATGTAATTTTGAAATGTTATTATTATAATCCAAATAAGATAATAACTTTAAACTGAAGATTCTCGAATTAGTCCGTAGAAATTTGAGATTTTGGAAATTCGATATTGTGGTATTTTTACGGATTTTAGGTTTTGAATTTTGAGATTGTGGGAGTTTTGAAATTTTAGGAATTACGTAAATTTGAAACTAAAAATTTTAAGCACATTGGAATTTTTAAATTTTAAATTATAGGATTTTTGGAAATTTGTGGTTCTTTTATTTTGAAGTTTTGCGAATTTGAGTTGAAAGTTTTAGATAGGTATTGGTAATTGGTAATTTTGGGATTTCCAGAATACAGACATTTTAAATTTTGGGAGATTTAAAATTTTGGAAATCTGAATATTCTTGAACTTGAGAAAAGTGTATTGTTGTGAATTTGTGATCTTAGGCTTTTTGTAACTTTGGGAGTTTTTGAATTTGAGATTATAGATGTCTTACACTTTGAAGTTTTAATATATTGCTTATTCGAGATAATACTTATTTTGGGAATTGAAAATTTTGGGGTTTAAATTATTCGAAAAGTAAGATCTTGAGATTTTTGCACATTTGTGAATTTATTACTTTGAGAATTCAAGGTTACAGGCATTTTTTTAAATGTGAAATTACGGAAACTTTTGACTTTTGAAATTTTAGGATTTTGGACTTTCGAGAATTTGGGTTTTTGTGATTATAGATCTTTTAAATTTAAGAGCTTTAAAATTAGTATTAAGATTCTGGAACATTTTGGGATTTTGAAATTTTTAAAATTTTGGCACTATGAAATTTAGGGAATTTTAGATTATAGACATTTGAGATTTTGGGAGTTTTAAATTTAAGATTTTGGGATGTTTGGGGATTTGGGAATTCGAGGTTTTGGAGTCTTCATATTTTGAGAGAATTTCTGACGGAATTCGATTTTTGGGAATTTATGATTTAGGGAATTCGAGGCTATAAAAATTTTAGATTTTGGGAGATTTTTTGGAATTCAAGATTTTGGGATTGTGAAATTATAGACTTGAAAGGTAAGAGATTTTGATCTTACAGACATTTTAAATTTTCTTGAGGGAAATCGTCCATCAAAATTTCAGATGTTTGAAATTCAAAATTTACGAAATTTCGGGAATTTGAAACTTTGGTGTATTTCGAAATTTAGGAAATATTGAAAATTGAGACTGAAATTTTAAACAAATTCGAAATAATAGAATTTTTGGTAATTTGTGGTTCTGTGATTTTTAAATTTTGTGAATTTGAGTTGGGAGTTTTTTGGGATTATTTTCGTAGTTTGTAATTTGGGGATTTTTGAAACTTTTGGACAGAGCTGGGTACTGGCCGCGAGCGTTCTGCTCGAAAAAGCGCTCCTAGCGAGCATTTTTCGGAGCGGCCGCTTGGTGGGCAATACTCGGTGCTAGAGCGCTTTTTTCTGCACACGAGCGGTTTTTCCGCTCATGAGCGTTTTTTTCCGCGCGTGGGCGCTTTTAACCGCCCTCATGCTCTGGGGGAATTATGCGCCGCTCGCTAGCGCTTTTTCTGCTCCCAAGCGATTTTTTCCGCTCACGAGCACTTTCCCCGAGCGCTCGCGTTAAACCGCTCGAGCACTTTTAGGAGTGCTCGGAACTCGCAAGCGGTTTCGCTTTGCAAAACTCGATGCTCGCGAGAATTTTTGAGAAAATCAGAACGCTCGACCCAGCTCTGCTTTGGGAGTATCTTATTTTCAGAATACGTACATTTTAGATTTTGGTAGTGCTTAATATTCTGGAATTTTGGCAATTTGAAACTAGAAATTTGAAATTTTGAATATGTGATCTTGCGATTTTTGTAACTTTGGGAGATTGTGATTTAAGATTGTAGATATTTCACTTTTTGGTGATTCGAGATGATATTTTGCAAACTCAGAATTTTTGGACATTTATGAATTTATGATTTTCGGAATTAGAGGTTGGACATTTGAAATGTTGAGAGAAATTTTTGTAAAATTCAAGATTTAGAGGTTTTGAAATTTTAGAAATGTGAAATTTCGGAAATTTGAGACTTTAAATTTTATGATTTACGAGAATTTGTTTTTTTTTGGATTCTGAAATTTTGAGAATTTAAGATTTTGGACTTGTTAAACTTTTTGAGTTTGAGATTTCAAATTTTGGGTCTTAGGATTTTGGAGTTATGTGGTTCATAGAAATGTGAGATTTTGGGAATATATTGTAGTATTTTTAAGGATTAAGGATAGATGTTTATTTTTCAAAATGTTGGGTTTTGAGATTTTGCGAATTCAAGATTTTGGAAATTTTCGGATTCTGAAATCTTAGGAATTATGGAACTTTTAGGAGATTATGATTTTGTAATTTTAAATTATAGGATTTTTGGAAATTTGTGGTTCTGTGATTTTGAAATTTTGCGAATTTGAGTTGGAAGTCTTAGATTTTGGTAATTTGTAATTTGGGATTTTCAGAATACAGACATTTTAAATTTTAGGAGTTTTAAAATTTTGAAAATCTGACTTCTTTAGGTAATTTGAGACTACAGAAATTTGAAATATCTCCGGGAAATCTCTCCGGGAACGGTTACAAACTGCGAATTAATTGCAGCGTTATTTACGGCAGCGGCGGCTGAAACACAACTCTAGAAATTAAATCAAATATCCTTCCCTTCTATCTTCAATTGCTAGAATCAGCACAAATATTTTCGGCACGTTACCTTTCGTAACGAAGCGCCCAACTTAAAACGTCTAGATATCGGGTGATCATGGAAGTAGTTAAATGTGAAGGCTTCGTTACACAATGGCTATCGAGGATGTACAACCACGACCGCGGTGATTTCCACATCCCGTATAAATCGTCAGTTGTTGCTTGAAAATTGTTGGCACACAATGCTAAGGATTTACAAAGGGCGACCGCGTGCTTATATTTCAAGTTGGCTTTGGAAATAAAACATCTTTGATGTCTCTGTAGCTTTACGATTTCGGAACAGAGCTCGGTTGCTGAGTACATAATCAGATCCGGCGAGGAAGGACCAAACCTACTTGTGAATTATTCAAGCACTGGAAGGCGTTTCCAAGTGAACCATAAAGTTTAAGATTACGATTCAGTGTTTGTACAACAATGAATTAAAGCGAAAGTGACTTATAAATAAATAAGGTGTGTTTATCGAATAAATACGTTTGGGAAATGTGCCAACTGTAATACCGTTGGATGAATTAAAATTGTGGTTCCTTTGTATTTTGTTTTGTTTGTTCTAAATCGCGGCCGCCAAAATTGAAATGCACAGTGCGAATAAATTTGTCGCATTTTAACACGAAAATCGATACTTTGTGAGGAATTGTTGGCGAACATGAACGCCGACATGCGTGATTTTTGCTTTTTTTTTCACTCTTAGCCATCGATTTCTTTATTTAGTCCACTTCAAACCCGCAATTCCATAAAGTCGCGAATCCGTCTTGGAGATCGACCAAGAGGCGAATTTATCTATAATAAAATCGAGTTGTAATTAGGCGTGTCACAGAAGATTCGTCAAAGTAGCGGCCCGCGTACGCCACCTTGCGGGACGCCGATTATCGCCGCAATTAAGTCAATATCGAACTCGGTCCTTAATTGTTTCCATCACGCACTTCGTGTTTTGTTTTATTCCGGCTTGAAATATTTATGAGGAAGCAACAGCTAACCATAAAATTTTATTGTTATAAACAGACATCAAATCGGGCCATAATTATTCGATTATTTATTTAAAGTCGTTCCAAATTGCGCGTTTTATAGGCTTCTCTGTAAATATAAATACGGTTTGTGTGTTTATCGCTAATAATGAAACATCGAGTCAGCGGGACAAAGACGCGAGGACGAGCTTCAAGTTACACTGTGCAACAAATACACTTTTATACACTGTTAATTAAGTTCTTGAGTTTCGTTTAAATAAATATAACTCAATTTGTGTTTATGCAAAAAAAAAATTGTAATTAAATACCTTGAATCCGATTAAATTCTGTGATATCGATGTGTCAGCCGCAGGGAATGAGACTGGATTTCAATTATTTACATGCGATCTTGTCCTTTGAAATTTGAAACCAATACAAGTACTAAGTTACCTGAGATTCTGTTTAATTAGTTGGAGCTTACATTTACCTCGAGTCCTATTCCTTGTTTTAAATTTCCAATGTTAATTAGTCGCTATGTCTGTGTTATGGCAAATGCCTTCCATCAAACTAGTATAGTCTGATACATTCTGAAGACTCTTCCAATGATTTTAAACACTGCACTCCTTGTATGCACTTTTCACTACCTTTCAGGAGTTTTAGCGACGTTTCTCGATGGTTCGGGGGGACTGACTGAATGGCACTTCGAAACTCGTCAAGACATTTCAACACCCGTCAAGACTGCACGATTCTGCAAGATCCTTTAATACTATTCACATCCCTTCGTTAAGACTTATCAAGGCTTCAAGAATTTCCAAAGCTGTATTAACAGGACCTTTTATGACTTTTCAGAACTTCAGACCTTTTTTCGTCTTTTCAGGATGCTTAAGGAGACCTAATGACAGTTTAAGACTTCACTTTAACACTCCTCGAGGAGTTTTATATTTAACAAGCCCTTTTATGACCTTGCGGGATTTTTCAGAATTTTTTGGTACTACTACAGGGCACTTCAAGATTCTTGTTAAAACTTCCAGAATTTTTCACGGATTTTCAGAATTTTTTGGACTCTTCAGTATACTTCGTGGCACTTAATGACTCCTCAAGACACTTTTGTATTCCTGGAGGTAATTTTAGATTTGACACATTTCTACTTCCCACGGAGCATTTTTATGACCTTGTAGAGCTCTTCTGAATTTTTCAGAATTTTTTTCTCGATTTTTTTGGAACTTTTCCGGACATTTCAAGACACTTCTGTGCTTCTCAAGGAGCATTTTTATGACCTTGTAAAACTTTCGGATTTTTTGTGTCTTTTAGGGGAACTTAATGACACTTCGGGACACACTAGCACTCCTGAAGATTATATAGATTTGATCGAGGTTGTTGTTTATACTCGACAAGGCTTTTTATGATCTTATAGGATTATTCCCGGATTTTTGAGAATTTTTTGGGATTTTTCAAGTACTTGAGGGCACTTATGACACTTCAAAACACTTTCGCACCCCTGAGGGATTCTAGATTTGACCTTTCAGAATTCTTCTCGGATTGTTTTTGTTTGTATTTTTCACGGACCTATTATGTTTGATTAAGATTTGTGTTAAAATTCAGCAGGCATTTTTATGACCTTGTTGAACCCTTTCGAATTTTTCAGAATTTTTTTGGACTCTTCATACTTCAAGGCACAGTAGGACTCCTGAGGGATTTTTAGATTTGATCAAGATTCTTGTGTAAACTCGCAAGACCTTTTATGACCTTACAGAATTCTTCCCGGATTTTTGAGAATTTTTTGAGACTCTTTAGATACGTCATAACCGAGTTCACAACACATAATGACATTTTTAAGACACTTTCTCAAGCACTTTTATGTCTGATCAAGATTCTTGTTTAAACTCGACAAGGCCTTCATCACGAATTTTCAGAATTTTTGGGATTTTTCAATGTACAGGGTGGCCAAATAAGAATGCGAGGTACTGTATCTGAGAACCTGTCCATCGTAGAGGCTTAAGGTAAAAAAGTTATTACTAAAACGGCCACGAGAAAAACCTTGAAAATATTTTTAAGTTTCTGAAATGGCCGCTAGGGGGCGTAACTGCATCTAAAAAAGTGATGTTTCTGTGAATTCCGATATATTAACCTAACAAAAAAAAACCCGGTCTTTGAAGTTGACGATAATCTGAACCTTTTTTGTTTGACAATTTTTGCTGTATCTCTAAAAATGAAGTGGTGGGGGTATTCAAAGGTTTCCGTAAAGAACACCCTTTATCTTCGAAACGGCTGAGCCGATTTTAACAAACTCGGGTTAATTGAAAAGAGTTATTCTTCGGCTACAAATATTATAATATTTGAAGTTTTGTTAGTTTCACATATCGCCGCTTGAGGGCCTTTTTCGACATTCCGCCAGAAATGGGGAAAAAAAATAAATGGGTTGGCTTGATTTTTTTTCATGAAAAAGTAGCTAAATGATGCTTAAACAAACTCGAGAAAACCGCATCTCGATATCTTATTCCCAACCTAAAATTTAGCCCAAAGAAAATTTTATACCCTCAAATTTTTATTTTTGTAAGATATCGAGATGCGGTTTTCGCGAGCTTGTTTAGGCATCATTTAGCTACTTTTTCATGAGAAAAAAAATCGAACCAATGCATTTAATTTTTTTGAGAAAATTAGCCATTTCTGTCGGAATGTCGAAAAAAGCCCTCAAGCGGCGATATTTGAAACTAACAAAACTTCAAATGTTATATTTGTAGCTGAAGCGTGTTTGTTTAAATCGGCTCAGCCGTTTCGAAGATACAGGGTGTTCTTTACGGAAACCTTTGAATACCCCCCCTCCACTTCATTTTTAGAGATAAAGCGAAATTTGTCAAACAAAAAAGGATCAGATTATCGTCGACTTCAAAGACCGGGCATATTTTTGTTAGGTTAATAAAGTGAAATTCACAGATCACCTTTTTAGATTCCAGATTGAAGTTCCGCCCCCTAGCGGCCATTTCAGAAACTTAAAAATATTTTCCAGGTTTTTCTCGTGGTCGTTTTAGCAATATTATTAATAATATTAATAGTATTTTTTTTAATTTTTTTTATTTTATTATTTAGTACAACACTAATCTGTATTTCTAAGTTAACGGTTTTTTTTGTTTGTCATTTATTTCGTGCTGGTTAGGAAAAACAGCATTATGCTGATCCTCGCCAGAATAATAAAGTTTATTATTATTATTATTAATAACTTTTTCTACGGCAAGCCTCTACGGTGACCACCCTCTACTTCGTGGCACTTAATGTCGCCTTAAGACAGTTCTGCACTTATCAAGGAACATTTTTATGACATTGTGTAACTTTCGAATTTTTCAGAATTTTTTGGGGGATTGTTTTAGAATTTTTTATTTATTTATTGTTCTTGTTTTACAATATAAATTTGTTTACAAATGTCAAGAATAATGTATAAAATATTTTCACTTTAATGACACTCCAAGATAATTATTTGATCAAGAATCTTGACTAAACTCACCAAGGCATTTGAGGACCTTTTAGAATTCTTCCCTGATTTTTTAGAATTTTTTGGAGTTTTTCAGGTACTTGAGGGCACTTAATGACACTGTAAGATACATAGCACTTTTTAAGGATTTTCAGATTTGATCGAGATTCTTGTTTAAAATTGGCAAGATCTTTTATGAGCTTTCAGAATTTTCCCCCGATTTTTTTAGAATTTACTGGTAATTTTTCAGGTACTTCAGGGCACTTAATGAAACTTCAAGACACATAGTACTCTTTAAGGATTTTTAGATTTAATGAGATTCTTGTTTAAACTCGGCAAGACCTTTACTGAGCTTTCAGAATTTCTCCCGTATTTTCAGAATTTTTTGGTAATTTTTCAGATAGTCCAGGGCATTTAATGACACTTCAAGATACTTTTGCACTTCTGAAGGATTTTTAGTTTTGATCAAGATTATTTTTTATACTCGCCAAGGCCTTTTATGACCTTGCAGAGTTCTTCCAGGATTTTTTGGGAATTTTTCAGGTATTGACACTTCAAAACACTTTAGCATTCCTCAGGGATTTGTAGATTTGATTAAGATTCTTGTATAAACTCGCCAAAGCCTTTTAGAATTCTTCCCGGATTTTTTAGAATTTTTTCGTTACTCCAGGGCACTTTAATGACACTCCAAGCACTAGCAGTCCTGAAGGATTTTTAGATGTGTTTGGAAAATTTTCATGTACTTCAGAACACTTCAAAACACTTTAGCACTCCTGAGGGATTTTTACATTTGATTAAGATTTTTGTATAAACTCGCAAAGGCCTTTTAAGACCTTTCAGAATTCTCCCCGGATTTTTTAGAATTTATTGGGACTTTTTCAGGTACTCCATGACACTTCAAAACACATGAGCAGTCCTGAAGAATTTTTAGATTTGATAAATATGTTTGTTTAAACTCGGCAAGATCTTTTATGACCTTTCAGAACTCTTCTGCGATTTTTTAAAATTTAATTTTTCAGGTACTTCAGGGCACTCAATTACACTTCAAGATATAGATTCAATCGAGATTATTGTTTAAACTCGGAAATGACCTTTTAGAATTCTCCCCGGATTTTTTAGAATTTTTTAGGGCGTTTTCAGGTACTCCAGGGTACTTAATGACATTTTCAAGGCACATTTCCCTGATTTCTTAGATTTTTTGGGACCTCTTAAGGCACTTCAGAGCACTTAATCACACTTCAATACATTTTAGTACTCCTTTGGGACTTTTTATGTTATGTTCTTTTTAAAATCCTGTGACCTCTTTTTATGACTTTTTGAATTTTGTCATAGTTTTTTGGGTCTTTTCATGCTTCAAGACACTCCGAGATACATTAGCATTCCTGAACGATTTTTAGATTTGATCGAGATTCTTCTTTGAACTCGCCAAGGCTTTTGATGACCTTTCAGAATTCTGGGATTTTTTGGAATTTTTTGAGACTTTTTTAGGTTCTCCAGGGCACTTTAATGACATTCCAAGACGCATTAGCACTCCGGAATGATTTCTATATTTGATCAAGGTTCTTGTTTAAACTCGGCAAGGCCTTTTATGACTTTACAGAATTCTTCCAGGATTGTTTGGGAATTTTTCCGGTACTTCAGGGCATTTCGAAATACTCCTGAGGGATTTTTTAGATTTGATTAAGATTCTTGTATAAACTCGCCAGGGCCTATTAAGACCTTTCAGAATTCTTCCCGGATTTTTTAGAATTTTTTGGAAGTTTTTCAGGTACTCCAGGGCACTTTAATGACACTTCAAGACGCATTAGCAGTTCTGAAGGATGTTTAGATTTGATCAAGAATCTTGATTAAACTCGCCAAGGCATTTGAAGACCTTTCAGAATTCGTCCCTCACCTTTTAGAATTTTTTGGGACTTTCGGGTACTTCAGGGCAGTTAACGACACTGCAAGACACAGCCCTCGTTAAGAATTTTTTGATTTGATCGAGGTTTTTGTTTAAACTCGACAAGGCCTTTTATCACCTTTCAGATTTTTCATAATTTTTGGGACTTTTTCAAGTACTCCATGGCACTGAAGAATTTTTAGATTTGATAAAGATTTTTGTTTAAACTCGGCAACGTCTTTTATGACCTTTCAGAACTTCTCCGATTTTTTAAAATATATTGTTAATTTTTCAGGTACTTCAGGGCACTTAATGACACTTCGAGGCACATAGTACTGTTGAAGGATTTTTAGATTTAATCGATATTCTTGTTTAAACTCGGAAAGGCCTTTTATGACCTTTTGGAATTCTCCGGATTTTTTAAAATTTTTTAGGGCGTTTTCACGTACGGGTGCTTAATGACATTTCAAGGCACATTTCTCGGATTTCTTAGATTTTTTTGGGACCTTTTCAGGTACTTCAGAGCACTTAATGACACTTCAAGACATTTTAGTAGGTACTCCTTTTAAGGACTTTTTAAAACTCTGTGACCTCTTTTTATGATCTTTTGAATTTTTCAGTTTTTTTGGGTCTTTTCATGATACTTCAGGACACTTCAAGATATATTAATTAGCACTTCTGAACGATTTTTAGATTTGATCAAAATTATTTTTTAAACTCGCCAAGGCTTTTGATGACCTTTCAGAATTCTTCCGGGATTTTTTAGAATTTTTTTTAGGTTCTCCAGAACATTTTAATGACATTCCAAGACGCATTAGCACTCATGAATGATTTATATATTTGATCAAGGTTCTTGTTTAAACTCGCCAAGGCCTTTTATGACCTTGCAGAATTTTTCCAGGATTTTTTGGAAAATTTTCATGTACTTCAGAGCACTTCAAAACACTTTAGCACTCCTGAGGGATTTTTACATTTGATTAAGATTCTTGTATAAACTCGCCAAGGCCGTTTAAGACCTTTCAGATTTCTTCCCGGATTTTTTAAAATTTTTGGGAGTTTTTCAGGTACTCCACGGTACTTAATGACATTTCAAGGCACCTTAAGGACTTTATGTTATGTTCTTTTTAAAAGTCTGTGGCCTCTTTTTATGACCTTTTGAATTTTTGATAGTTTTTTGGGTCTTTTCATGATACTTCAGGGCACTTTAATGACACTCCAAGATACATTAGCACTCCTGAATGATTTTTAGATTTGATCAAGATTCTTGTTTAAACTTGACAAGGCTTTTAATGACCTTTCAGAATTCTTTCGGGATTTTTTGGAATTTTTTGGGACTTTTTTAGGTTCTCAAGGGCACTTTAATGACATTCCAAGACGCTAAGCACTCCTGAATGATTTCTATGTTTGATCAAGGTTCTTGTTTAAGTCGGCAAGGCCTTTTATGACTTTTCAGAATTCTTCCCGGGTTGATTATAATTTGTTGGGACTTTTCAGGTACTTCAGGGCGCTCAACGACACTTCTTGTTTAAACTTGTCAAGGCTTTTAATAACCTTTCGGGATTTTTTGGAATTTTTCAGGTATTTCAGGGCACTTACAGGGCTCTTTTTACAATCTTTCAAGGTTCTCAAAAACTATGTTTCTTCAATGCCCTTCCATACTTTTCAAGGTTCTTCTAAATTATTAGTCTTTTATGATTCTACTGATTAAATCTGTTTTGGACTCTTCAAGATCTTCCAAAACTGCGCATCAATACTCTTGATGATTTTAGGTTCTATTCGAGATTCTTTAAAACCTTTAAACATTTTCAAAACATCAAAACCTTTCAAGATTCTATTTCAACATTATTCGATCTTTGTAAAGACTCTTCTTAAGGAGTATTAAGAACTCTTCTGTCAACATTTTACTACCCACACATTTCTGAGCATGATCAAATTTTCTTTTGACAAAATGGAAGGATCTAGACTTGAAGTAAACGAGATTACAGATAATAGGCGCATACTCTTGATGGTTTGTTGAGAATGTGCCATTCACAACCCCGCTTTGATACGAAGGGTTAATCTAAAATATGAAACCGGAGCAAACACGCCTGCAGCGTTTATTACCGTTACACAGAAACGTCATTCTCTGACAGCATTGTTTTCTCGGTGTTGCAGAAAGCGAGCTGATGGAAATAGGATAAAAATGATTGGATAATCAATGTTGCCGTTCCTTGATGGACGAATAACAAACCCTTGCAAGAATTAAGGTTATGTACCACTCAATTATTGTGCTTGACAAGTTTGTTTACTTGATGACCGCCCACTGCGGATTGGACCAAATACATTAGCTCGCAATTTTCCTCTTTCATATCGTTCGACGCGGTGCACTGATTAAATTTTCATTAATAAAACGACAATTGTGATTCTAGCAAACATACCTATCGACGAAAAATAATTGGCAATTAACGTGGACGCACGTACGATAATTGGCGCCCAACGTGGGGACGCATATTTTTATTATTCGACAAATAGAAGAAGCAAATTGGCTCGTTAGTAATTTAGAACGTATTACAGCGGAACGTAAATCCCAAAGCCAAATACTAAACAACTGCCCTTTAAATCCCCCCGGGGAAGCGCCGAGTCTAAACTTGAATGTAAACCCGATCGAAGTTTGCTTAAGAAATTAGTTAGGACGCCCGCCGAGTACCTAATCTTCAAATTTCACTGATTATTAATAAGTTCGCAAGCCAACCGGCGCGTGATGCCGCATAAAATGAACGGATGGAAGGGGAATCGGAAATTTTTCGATGTACCTAAAACGTCCCACAAATATAGCGCTTCTGTAATCTGCTTTCGGGCAGAGAACTATAAACTGCGCATAAATTTCTATCACGCAAACTATTCTCTGAAATCTAAACTGGGGAATTAATCGAAAAGTTATGCGCTAGTTTAACGATGGCAAGGAAGCGTTCTGCCCCTTATGGATTAAAACAACCTTTACTCGACTGTGACTTGTGGATGCCGCTTCAAAAACGCCTCGTGAGAAGGCGCTCCAAGATCCCAAAAATGTTTTGCCATGCGGTGTCTAGGAAACATCTCAGTAGTATTAGGCCACCACCCCCGCCACTTTTTTTGTGGTGCGAGATCGTGCCCGTAGTGAAGGGGGCTCCCTCGGTAATTAGGGACCCTGTTTGTGTGGTTTGATCGTCACTAAAGTAAAATGGGTTCGTATCTTAGCTAATATCTCTTGTGGTTATTATTATTATCAATGCGTATTATAAAGTAGATTTTAAACTCGGTAAGGTCTTTTATGACTTTTTTAAATTTATTGGTAATTTCAGAATTCTTTCCCGATTTTTAAAAAAAATGATTGGTAATTTTTCAGGTACTTCAGGGCACTTAATGACACTTCAAAACACAGTACTCTTTAAGGATTTTTAGATTCAATCGAAATTCTTGTTTAAAGTCGAAAAAGCCTTTTATGACCTTTTAAATTCTCGCCGATTTTTTAGAATTTTTTAGGGCATTTTCAGGTCCTCCAGGGCACTTAATGACATCGCAAGACACCCTTTAAGGGTTTTTAGATTTGATCGAGATTCCTGTGTAAACTCGACAAGGCTTTTTATGACCTTTCATAATTTTCGGATTTTTTATAATTCGTTGGAACTTTTTCAGGTACTCCATGGCACTTAATGACACTTCCAATCAGTGAGCACTCCTGAAGAATTTATAGATTTGATAAATATTTTTGTTTAAACTTGGCAAGGTTTTTTATGACCTTTCAGAATTCTTCCTCGATTTTTTTAGAATTTATTGGTAATTTTTCAAGTACTTCGGGGTACTTAATGACACTTCAAAACACATAGTACTCTTTAAGGATTTTTAGATTCAATCGAGAATCTTGTTTAAAGTCGAAAAAGCCTTTTATGACCTTTTAAATTCTCGCCGAGTTTTTAGAATTGTTTAGGGCATTTTCAGGTCCTCCAGGGCACTTAATGACCCTTTAAGGGTTTTTAGATTTGATCGAGATTCCTGTGTAAACTCGACAAGACCTTTTATGACCTTTCATAATTTTCGGATTTTTTATAATTTGTTGGAACTTTTTCAGGTACTCTTAATAACACTCCAAAATACACGAGTACTCCTGAAAAATTTGATAAAGATTTTTGTTTATACTCGGCAAGGTCTTTTATGACCTTCAGAATTCTTCCCCGATTTTTTAAAAATTTATTGGTAAATTTTTAGGTACTTCAGGGCACTTAATGACACTTCAAAACACATAGTACTCTTTAAGGATTTTTAGATTCAATCGAGAAAATCGGAAAAGCCTTATATGACCTTTAAAAATTCTCCCCGGTTTTGTTGAGAATTTTTTAGAGCATTTTCAGGTATTCCAGGGTACTTAATGACACTTCAAGGCCATTTCCTGGATTTTTTAGATTTTTTTGGGACCTCTTCAGTTTCTTCAGAGCACTTAATGACACTTCACGACATTTTAGTACTCCTTAAGGACTTTTTATGTTTGATGATGTGCTTCTTAAAACTCTGTGACCGCTTTTTATGATCTTTTGAATTTTTCATAGTATTTTGGGTCTTTTCAGGATACTTCAGGGCACTTTAATGACACTCCAAGATACATGAGCAGTTCTGTCTTGTTTAAACTCGCTAAGGCTTTTGATGACCTTTCAGAATTCTTCCGGGATTTTTGCAATTTCTTATTATTATTATTATTATTGCGTATAATAACGTAGTGGCGTATTTTTAAGTTAAAGGTAAAGCTATTACTTCCCCATGATATACGATTAAATAACCCAAGTGAATGGTATACTGCAACGTTACGCTACACTTAAAAAATGGCAAATTATTCATTTCAAATTGGTCAAAGAAGAAAAAGATTTTTATGTAAGTATTAGTTCTAGAACAAAGTAAAGCAAAGCCTATGTACATGTACATAAACCGTTTTCCCCAGTGCTCGTAAATCCTTTTCAAGTTTTCAACAATTCACATGCGAAAAGGGATGCACGGAAAACCATATCACTATAATTCCGTAAACTTTAGATCATGAGAGGCTGAAAACACTGATAATAATACGCGAGTTTTAACGCGTCTGTAGACAACCGAATGCTAACGGGAATTCGAAAGTATTCCTTTACAATGTATTAGGAAAGTGATTTCCAATCGCATTCAAAATACAAATTAATCTTGTAATTAAGTGGTTCTTATCTTGGCTAAAGTAAAATAACTTCTTGTCGTGAGTTCGTGTGGTTTGTATCTTGGCTAAAGTAAAATAAGTTCTTAGCTGCTATTGTTCCCTTCACGGATACTGCAATTTAATCACGTTGCGAGATGTCGGCGACTTTTGGTGACGTTATCGATCGTGTTTTCGGGAATTATCTGTGATAATTTTGAATAGTCTCGTGGAATTTCTACTTTTGATTCGATGAATAAAAGTGGTATTGTTACAGACTTGGATTTTGGATTGTAATTTTCATTCATTCGTTCATTCATTGACAAGCTAACCCATAACTTGAATTGACCAAACTGGGAATCGGTAAATTATAAGTATTGAATAATGTAACGGAAGCTTGTTAAATTTTGCAAGTTTTGTGGATTTCAAAATTATATTCGGATAGAAATGCGTATCGATGATTCAGATTTCTGTGAAGTTGTAATGTTCATTAAAATTAACAAACATTTTTTTTTTCGATGTAATTAAGTTTCAAATATCGTGAAATATAAGATGAGTTATTGGTTTTGGACTTCCTATTTTGGGCGAGTTAACGATTAGTACGTGATTTAAAAAAGGTCACCGGTTAAAAGACGCAATAGATTCTAAGAAAAATATGTAATAAAACAGCGAGGCTAAAAAATTATGAGTTTGTTTATTTCCGGAAACTTGATGGGAGCGTTAATTACGGGCGTTGGTTTACTCGCGATATAAAAACCAAAATGATCAGAAATTTGGGAGCTTTTTGCGTAGATATTCACGCGGAGCGTGGTACCGCCGCGGAAAACGCGGCCACCACTTATAAAGTTTTTTCGTAGATATTCGCACGGGCGAGTGTCATCGCGGAAACGGGCCATTTAAGTAAAAAGGCCCAAACCAAATAAAATTTGTTGCGCGTATTAATTAAAAATCGTATTTTTTAACCAAGAACAAGTTGGTCGTTCTGGAATAGTGAATTGTTCGGAAAATATTAATCATTGAGTAACTGCAGTTTAGTTTAACGTGCGATTGAAAGATTTCCGTTCAGAAATTATACCTAAAGTACGAAAAGCGCGCTAAGAAATTGTTGTTCAATTGGGATGACGCGATTGGATTTAATAGGCGAAGATTGAGAATAATCTAAATCATGCTCCACTACAATACCCACCATCTAAAAAGGGGAAGAATACTACTGTCTAAATTGTAAGTTATTTTTATGAAAAGTTATTTACCTAGAAATTTATTCATATAAAATTTTTATTTTGTCATTTTATAATTGTTTTTTGCCGAATGGTTTTATATAGATAGGATAAATATAAGTTAGAAGTTAGAAGAATATTCATTGCTGTAGGTATTTAATTAAGTGCTATATTAAGTAAATTTAAATATTAGTTATTCAGATTCAGGATAGATGTAAGTAATTGAGTAATTAAGATTTAATATAAAAAAGGAAATCAATTGTGAGTGCAGTGGAATTTGGATTTATTTTATTTTTTTTTCAATATAATCGGTTTATTTATGTAGATTTATTTTTTATCAATCAGAAACGTGAGACGGTGATAGTAGGGCTATTACAATAATTAAGGGTAAAACCTTTGATCCGACATATTTTTGAAGTTCACAAAAAATATTCACACCTGAAAGGGATGCACAGATAATTATAGGTAAATCATCTCCGAAACTTAAACTGGCCGTGATTTGTATTGGTCCGTTAAACTGATAACAATTAAAATAGGACTTGACCCTAAAATTAAAACCCTAAAAGAAAATCATAGGTAACCACTCCTTCTGGATAAACTAAACTCTTAAATAAGAGGGCTAATCATAGACGACGCAACAATCGTCGATGGAAAATTGTAATATGACTAATATCAGCCGAAATCTAAAGAAAATGCACACTTCAATTACGGGAAATGCAAACGGCGTACTTACGATAAAGAGAAATGAACGCAATATAAACTCCTACGGAGCTAAAGGCGAATCCGTTCACTAATTATTCCGAAATCTCCAAATGAATGAATCCAATCGCCAGAGATTACTATACATTGATGATGGCAATTACAATTCCATGCGTTCTAAACTAACGCTTCAACTGTTGGTTTAATGAAGTGTAACCCAATACGGCCCTCGATAGAAAAGGAAGGAAATATGAATGATGAACGTTACATAACGTGACTGGTGCAAATGGTTTCCAGAAAAATTACTATGGGAATATCTGAAAAGATTATTTATAGAACATGCATTAACATTTTTAAAAGGAATTTTATGAACAGATGTGCCGCAACGCTCCTACTCCGGTCCTCATAAGATTCCGAACTTACACTACGTACCAACTTTTGATGCGTAGCCTCCAAGTCGGACTACATACACTATCTGTTTCTTTATCTAATTGCATTTATTTGTTAGTACAAGGAAACAGGCACGAAGTTTTGCCTAAAGTCGAAAATAATTTATGCGAAAAAATAAATGTATTCCATTTTAAATCCGGACAAGAAAAATACATCAAATCTAACAAACCCTGGAATACAAAACGAGGTAAGACATTTACATAAGAAATCCATTTAGTTAGGTATATACACGCTGCCGTGAAACTAATATTCCGGCGCATTAGAAAATATCTGGAGCTCCCCACGTCGAAACGATCTCATTATTTCGTCTCGCAAAGGGACAAGTCGCCCTTTATCCCCGAACGTCACTTTTTGTTATGAGTTTTTAACAAACGTAGCAAGAAAAACGTCTCGCAATTCCCCACGTAAGACTTTGGATATAAAGAAACGTCATCCCTCTGCCTTTGTTGATATAACAACTTAAAAGGATAACACGCCGCCGATCGCACACAACAAAAACCGTTCGGGACTGTTTTCCATTACAAAAAACGATCACGATTTTTCATAAAAATAAAAGGGGAAATATTTCCAGCCGGCATAAATATGTAAAGACGCAGACCTTATCAAACCGAAATCTATATATGTTAAACGGCGTAATTTCCAGGGGCGATATTCAAAGGAAATGCGGAAAATTCGTCTTCGTAGCCCTATGAAATATGTTGTTTCGTTTGGCACACTTTTGGATATGGGGTGGTTTGCAGTTTTTAATTTCTCATGCAAGCGTTTTATTAAAAATAGTGTGAAACCTAAATTCAAGACTAAAAAGGTGCATTTTGATAAGATTTCAAATACGATGCTATTCTGCTCCATTCAGCAAATTTAGATTGAAGAAGATCGATTTCTTTAAGAATTTTTCTGATTACTTTTAATGAAATTTAATTTAATTTCCTAAAGAGAACCGATAGTTATTTTGAATACAAATCAAAAAGAATTTCGGTACCTTAATTATAGCGTTTTCTGGAATCGATGGTTTCCGTATGGTGCACATCAATACTACCTTTCTAGAAAGGATGACCTCCGGAAGAAATACTGCTAAGGTTTTCTTGGATTTTTTGTACGATTAGGCACACATTCGTGTGCAATTTATTGGGCATCCAACCGTTTCAATCAACTTCTCGTTCTCGCAATATAGCTCATTACAAGGCCAAATCGAAACTGATTTAGTTTGTATTTAAGCTTTCGCTTTCCAAGTACAATTCTTTAATTTCTGATTTATTCACCTGGAAAGTCCGCTCCTACTTTTATAATTTTCCAATAGTTCTAAATAGTAAATCTGTGTTTACCGAATATTTTTACTGATTTTCAACGATATCCTGTCTCAATGGGTTCAAATATGTCCAGTTGATTTATCGCCCAACGAAAGTTCTGCGTTCGCGACATAACTAACTACGTTAAATATTTTCGCATTGTTTTTTTGTTTTTAATTGCCTCACGTGCGACACTTCCACATTGCACTAACTTTAATTTAAGTAATGTGGTTTTCCCCCGAAAAACTGTTAATGCGGACCACGCACTTTACGCTCTTGTGGCCCAAAACCGACTGCCCTACTGCTATCTCTCCTGGACGCGTCCCTACTATTTTTTAATTTTCTAACACGCCTACAAATGCGCTAATAGGTTTAAGCGGCCATCTTTAATCCTTCACCAACCGACTTCGTTTCCTTAACCCAATCCATGGCGTACAAATTCCATCTATCAAAAACTCATAAGATTTCAAGATCGCTTAGTTTGCGCTGCTCCATATGACCCTTCTGTGCAGAATCGCGCATAATTGACCAGTCAGACTGGCACGTTTATCAAAAAGGGGTTGCGTTGACATTTTACTTTTTCATTATTGAGGACCTCCATAGAATGTAATTCTTACAATAGATATATAACAAACAATTTTTGTAGCTTTAGCATGTCAGTGGAGGTTAATGATGCAAGCATAAACTGAGGGATCAAGTGGAGTATTTTTTTGATACACCTAACCTGTACACGGGGAATTAGCTGTTTTGATCACGTAAAAGACATTAAAATTGTTTTATCGCCCGTCAGACTGACGCTGACAACTTCGCAGACCATTAACTACAATGGCCCGGCCAAAATGAACCATACACAAGACACCTTAAACCTTCCTAGCTCTCTTATTAAATTTGTAGCACATCCGAATTTCGGCACAATAAAACAAGTATAAATTGTGCACAACTCTTGTGCAGGTAAAGCCCTTTGTGAGTACCCTCTTCCGACAATCCGTTCTTGAGAGGTATAAGGGAATATACCCGATCACGATAAGAGGTCGAGGAGGAGGGCTATGGTTGGTAAAAATTGATTCCTTTCGTTGAGACCTTTCATTAGAGTACCATGAAGGATAAAACTAGTTACACCCCCCCCCCCCGGCCCCGTCGCTCACTGATCTCGAAAAAGAGCCACACGGGAAAGTTATAGTTTGTACAAACCAATTTATTTCGATGAGACCTTTCATTAGAATACCATGAAGGGTAGAATATGTGTTTAACCCCCCCCCCCCCCCCCCATTTTATAAAGTTTAACTACCACTAAGGGCATGCGTATGCAAAATCTAAAATTGGTTGTATGTTTTACGCACGTTTTACTTTCAAAAACAGCATCTCAGGAAATAATTCGTGGGGGGGGGGGGGGGCTTTTAGACAACTGCCGTCTGGCACACCTTCAAGGTATAGGCTACCTAATGCAAAAAATTCCAGGACTAAGACCATTCCCCTAGAAGTAGTTCGCAACGGCAGAAGTGGGTCCGGACGGACAAAACGCAAATAATAGCAAATTTTTTTTAATTCTTAAAAAATGCGCAAAAAAATTCAATCTCGACTTCAAAATTTAAATAATGGCCGCGATCAAATTCCTTATTTTCAAAATGGATTACTTACACAAATTTTAAAGCCACTTGAAACAAACTAATCATAATTGAGCATTGGACATTTATCTGGATCATTAAAGGGTTCGAATAAACACACGACTTCATGAATTCACACAAATAAAATTCATTTATTATCAGTAGCGAAAACCGAGATTGGAGTCGAAAAAATGGCTATGCCACTAAGAATCTTGGAAGGGCCGAAAAACCTCTAGTGTTCCTAGATTTAGACATTCAATATCGGACAATGAATGTTCAATCCTGGATTTTGAATTTTGCTCCAGATTTTTGATCTTAATTTTAGATTTTGAATCGTGCATTTTGAATTTAAAAATCGGATTTTGTATTCCAGTATGGATATTTCAATCCAAATTCTATTGGTTTAGAATCCCAGCTTCTGAATTTTGGGTCCCGAAAGCCAGAATGTGGATTTTGGATTCTGAATGTTGTATTCTTAGCTATAGATTTTTGATTTTGAATTTTGAGTGTTCAGTTATGGTTTCTGGATACAGTCTCCAATTTCGGTTAACCGATCCTGGATTCTGAATACGATATCTGGATTTTGGATTGTGTATCCTGGATCTGGGACATGAATTCTGGAAGTTATATTTTTACTCGATCCTGGATTCTATATACTGTACCTCGTTCAATCACAAAAAAGTGTAACTTCAAATTGCATCATGAATGCACGGCCTACAATATTTTCCAATTATATGATCATGATCCCCCAATTTTTAAAGATGCTTTCTGTCCTTAGATAACGCTCTGAGTCGCCTAGCGGATCAATTTCCCATGAAGAATGTCAGTAAAATTCTTAGGAAATCTTATATACTCTTTCAGTTTCCCTGATGGTTTCTTCTCAGATGATTTCAAATGTTTCTCAGAAGATTCTGAAGGGTATCATTGTTCATACTATCTTTCTAAGGAATGTTTTTAAGAAAACTCTCACGAAGTTCTCTAAAGAGGATTTTTGGAAAATTTTCAAATTTCCAAGGAGTTTTCTAACGACAATATTTCTGAAAATATTGCTAAAGAATCAATGATTTTTCCCACACAGGTGTAGTAAAAAATATAAGAACATTGTGCACATAACTTCAATGTTACTTTAAATTTTAAATTACACGTTTATATAAATGTTACATAACTCGTGCAATATTCCGCTGTAATTTATTCTCGTGAAGACTGTTGCATCCATTTTTTTATTTTCTGTTACAAAAACAACCGCGAAGCTTTAGACTTGTATTTATAAATCGTGTGTAATTACCACCGAACTAACCGTCGCGTTTATTTTTAACCGAATCAATGAGAAGTTAAAAAAAGTCAATTAGATTTAATTCGGTCGGTGTCCAAAAAAATGGTTAATCGATAACTTTCTCGTTAATTTCAATTCGGTATTCATTCAGCAACATTTTCGGCCTTAATTGCGTCTACTTTATCACATCGGTATCTGTTAAATAATTTCGAGTCATTAATTTCGGTGTGTCGCCCGCGCCCCGGATGACAATCGCGGTTTGGCGACGAAGCAATTTCGTCTGTGCTGTTGTCCGTTATTTACGCTCAAACGTGACCTTCCGCAAATGGGATTAAGCGTATTTTACGCACGTTTGAACTTGTCTTAAACCGCACACGGTTTGGATTCATTTGGTGCCTTTTAAGCGGAATTGAAGACCACTAATTTTCAACACAGTAAACGGACTGGTATCGATATCGAAAAGCCTTCAAACAATTCGATAACTTCTACATGATTGAAGGAATGATCAAAAACATAAATTTAACTTGGGGCCAAAAATATGTAACAAATTCAGCATTTACACCAAAAATGAACGCGATTTCAAAAGATAAAGGTTAACGGTATCAAATACGTGATTCTGCATTGAGGTTAAATCAAGTTTCGAAAACGAAGATGGACAAACATCATTAAGTGGGGCCCCACCATATGAAGAATATTTAATATAAATCATTTTTTGATATGAATTTGTTTTTCTTTTGCGTCGTATGCAAGTAGCTAATAAAAGTCATTATTATTATTATTATTATTCTATCACCGCTAATTTCCGAAATAATCCCCTGCACCCTGTATGTAAATAATTAACAAAATATAAGTTAGGGAACTGGTTGTCGTAGCTCACAAAAGAAATGACCGCTACACCCCAATTCGTCACGCTTGTGAAGGTGCAGTAAACCCTAATCAATCATCCACTGAAACTGATATCTGATAGTCGATGAGTTTGATGATACGTGTTCTCACGGGCCGAGCCCTCCGTTGTTGGAACTTTTTTTGTGCAAAAAACGGTGATCGCAATTGGCTCGAGCTAGGAAGCTAAAAATCGGATTGGAATGAGGATCTTCAAACCGCGTTGGCAGTTGTACCAGTCAATCCGCTCGCATCCCAACTCCGCGCTTTTGCGGATCCTTTCGAGGATAAAAACTTAACGTTTATTTTTTCGATTGCGCACTTTTTGTGTGTTTGTTACAAAGTCTGTATCATATATTCCGGGCGAATTCTCTTATCTGTCATTCACGTCTCCTACGGGATTAAAATTTATAAGGGCACGTAGCTAACTTCAGAAAACTTTATTGGAAATTAAATATTAACACCGCGCGAATAACGTAAACCTCTCTCACACTTCACTCTCTTCTGTTACAGCCGTACCGTTTCCTCCGAGTCATAAATTGACAGTGGCCGAAGTTTTTGACACGCGAACGGCGAAACCACGGCCGGATGTACTAAAGCAACATTTTATATTGGAAGGCCGCATAGACGAATCGGCCGCACTTCGCATCATTAACGAGGGCGCCGCACTTCTACGAGCAGAAAAGACAATGATAGATATAGAGGCTCCAGTTACAGGTAAGCGAATATTGAATTTATTATGAGCCGTCGAGACGTCACGAGAGGGCGCTACATCAATGCGAGCGCGTTTGTTATTGCTGCGGTAGATAAAACGAAATTGCCACCGCGGCGCTCTTCAAACGTTTTATTATATGGGTGTAGATTAGATAGCCGAATTGCTTAATGGCTTCTTGTGTTTGGCTGGAGTGCTGTTATTAATGATCCATATTTACATTTAAATTGCCGTGTTTGAGATTTTGTTACATTGTTGCTTACAAGAGTCTAAAGCACTTGAGATTTATTCATTATTAGCTTCCAAGTTCCTCAAACTTTAAATTTTAAAGACGGCATGCAGGGGGGGGGGGCTAACGTTTTTCTTCGTCGAACTTCTACGACAAGCCCATATCGGCGCTTAATTAAAAATAAATTGGTGGTTGCTGTTACAGCCCCCCCTCCCCCTCTTCCTATCCCTCTTTTTACTCAGGTTAAAATAAATTTGTTGGGTGCTATGGGTAACCAAACTGCACAGATCCAAAATTGTACTCCTTTACAAGAAATTTGCTGTTTGGTTATTTTTTTAAATTAAGAATTACAAAATCTGTTTCAAAATGTCTTTTGTCTGAGGATTCTGAATCCGGATTTGGAATTTGAAATTAATCATATACATCATCATCATGATCAGAATATACTATTCTTGCAAGGTGGCAAATGTCATTTTCATGGCGCATAATTTAACCCTCCCCCCCCCCCCCACCCCCCATCCTTTGGCGGGTATGGGAAAGATTCCACAGATCCAAAATTTTATTTTATCTCATTTTTGAGTAAAAGAATTACAAAATCTTTCTTTTTAGAATTTTTTGAAATTTTTCTAATCTCAATTTCTGAGAATTTTGAATTTTTTCCCGGATTCGGAATTTGAAAAAATCTCTGATTATTTCACTTTTTTTACTAGAAATTTTAGAAATCTGGTTATGCCTGTTTTTTTTACAAATTTGGAATTACAGAATCTTTTTTAGACTTTCTTGAAAATTTTCTTTTGAAATTTTCATTTATCTAAGAATTCTGAATTGTTGCTGAAATGAAAAAAAATGTGGTCAAATTGCAAAATGTTCTCAAAAATTAGATTAAAAATGGCAGAATTTCTGATTTTTTATTGGTTTCTTATTCATGGTTTTTGGAATACAGCCCCCCCCCCCCTTCCGCTCATGTAGAAAAAGGGCAAATTTTGAACTTTCTTCTCGAATTCGGAACTTGGACAAAATAGTAATAACTCATTGTTTGTTTAACTCGATATTACAATTGTTAAACTAAAAATTAAATTTCTGTGGCGCATTATTTATCCCCCATCCCTCATTTTTACTCAGAAATAATTTGTTGGGTGCTATTGGTAATTAGATTGCACAGATCCAAAATTTTACTTCTTTACCAAACATTTGCTGTCCGGTTTTTTTTAAAATTAAAAATTACAAATTCTGTTTCAAAATTTCTTGAAATTTTTTTGGAATCCTATATTGTCTGAGGATCCTGAATTTCTTTCCCGGATTTGGAATTTGACACTAATGAATCTGATCATATGATCATAATATACTATTCTTGCAAGGTGCCAAATGTAATTTTCATGGCGCATCCTCCCCGTGTCCCAATTTTATCCAAGTTATAATAATTGATTGGCGGTTTCCCCAGATCCACAATTTTATTTTATCTCATTTTTGAGTAAAAGAATTACAAAATCTTTTAATGTTTTGAAATTTTTCTAATTTCAACTTCTGAGCATTTGGAGGTTTTTCCCGGATTTGGAATTCGAAAAAATCTCTGATTATTTCATTTTTTTACCAGAAATTTTAGATACCTGATTATGCCCGTTTTTTTTTTAAATTTCGAATTACAGAACCTTTTTTACTTTCTTGACATTTTTTTTTTGAAATTTTAATTTATCTAAGAATTCTGAATTGTTGGCGAAATGAAAAAAAAATGTGATCAAATTCCAAAATGTCCTTTTCAAAAATTAGATTAAATATCGCAGAATTTCTGATTTTTTATTGGTTTCTTAGTCATGGTTTTTGGAATACAGCCCCCCCTCCCGCTCTTCTCTCATGTAGAAAAAGGGCAAATTTTGAACTTTCTTCTCGAATTCGGACTTTGGAAAAAATAGTAATAACTCATTGTTTGTTTGACTCGATATTACAATTGTTAAATCAAAAATTAAATTTCTGTGGCGCATTATTTTTCCCCCATCCCTCATTTTTACTCAGAAATAATTTTTTGGGTGCTATGGGTAACCACATTTCACAGATCCAAAATTTTATTTCTTTACCAAAAATTTGCTGTCCGGTTTTTTTTTAAATTAAAAATTACAATCTCTGTTTTTGGAATCCGAATTTGTCTGAGGATTCTGAATTATGGTGGTATGGGAAAGATCCCACAGATCCAAAAATTTATTTTATCTCATTTTTGAATAGAAGAATTACAAAATCTTTCTTTTTAGAATTTTTTGAAATTTTTGTTATCTCACTTTCTGAGAATTTTGAATTTTTTCCCGGATTCGGAATTTGAAAAAATCTCAGATTATTTCATTTTTTTACCAGAAATTTTAGAAATCTGATTATTCCTGTTTTTTAAAATTTGGAATTACAGATTCTTTTTGATTTTCTTGGAATATTTTTGAAAATTTTCTAAGAATTCTGAATTGTTGCTGAAATAAAAAAAATGTGACCAAATTCTAAAATGTCCTTTTCAAAAATTAGATTAAATATAGCAAATTTCTGATTTTTTATCAGTTTCTTAGTCATGGTTTTTGGAAAACAGCCGGGGGGGGGGGGGCTGCTTCAAAATAATTTCTCGAAATTTTTTGGAATCCGAATTTGCCCGAGGATTCTGAATTTCTTTCTCGGATTTGGAATTTGACACTAACTAATCTGATCGAATATACTATTCTTGCAAGGGGCCAAATGTAATTTTCATGGCGCATAATTTATCGCCCCGTCCCCCAATTTTATCCAAGTTATAACAATTTTTTGGCGGGTATGGGAAAGATTCCACAGATCTAAAATTTTATTTTCTCATTTTTGAGTAAAAGAATTTTTTGAAATTTTTCTAATCTCAACTTCTGGGAATTTTGAATTTTTTACCGGAATTCAAAAAAATCTCTGATTATTTCATTTTTTTACCAGACATTTTAGGCCGGTGTTCTGTTGCTCCATTTCTTTGACTTGTCTTCTCTTGTTTCTGGAGAGGGATTAATAGAATCAGGAGCCGAGAGGTGCAGGCAATTGTAAGTGTGAGGGGTGACCTTCTCGGTGACTTCTTTTGCACTCCTACTAGTAGATCCTATGTGAAGACAAATTCATTGCATTAGGAACAATAAGGTGCGAGGAATTACACGAACCTACTTGCTCCTGATACTCAATTTTGCTTAAGAGAAATGGAACAGAATCAGGAGCGTAGAAGTGCAGAAAGTCCGCTAGTTGGAGACAGAAGAAGTGCCAAAAACTACAGGATTCATCAGCTATTTGTTAGCCCCGGATTCCTAATTGCGCTGAAGAGCAAAAGTGCAGAAAGCCGAATGTAGGCAGTTGCAAGTATGTGGATTGAATATGAATATGAAGATAATCAGGAACGTAGAAGTGCAGTCTGATCCTTATTGGCTTCTTATGTGCTCCTGATACTAAAAACATGTAATGTTTCAAGATTGAGCGTTTAAATTTCACATATAAATTGAATTTGGCGGTGAACGAGTTTTATGCGTTAACCGATAATAGGAGCGGGTTTGGCATTTTCTGGTGAGATTAAAAATAAGATTCATTAGAAATCCACGACCCAGCGTAAAAAAAACTGAGCAGTAACCAGCGGCACCAAGTAACTCCCTTCAGATCAGGCGATAACCATTCGTATTTTATGTATTATTCGTACTAGCATTGAATAAATGGTGTTTTGGTACGAATATTATTAGTCCTATAAGGTAGTGACTACCTCTTAGCTCCTGATACACAATTTCGCGAAACTACAAAGATCGTTACTACTTGCAATCGTTTTATGGAAACAAGAACTCAATAAATATCCCTGCTAGCCAGACAATTAAATTTATTTTAGTAAACAATGTAACGAGTAAATTCTAAATAAGCAAATGTAAATTATTAAATAAAGTGTTCGTTACTACGTACGAAACCATACGCGATTCTGGTAACCCGAATAAGATGTAAGGCATAGTCTTGGAAGCTCGCCAGATGTGCTTATCTAACTGGAAACTTGGAAACTAACGAAGTCTGCAGATGAGTTTCGGGAGTCGATGAGCTGCCCCGTGCAAACGCCCCGATCTTAACTCCAATAATAGCCTTTTTTCGTAAACAAGCGCAAACAATTTGCTCGCTCAAAAGAACAACGCGCGACAGTCTTTAAAATAATGCGCTGCTCATTTGGATGGCCATTAATAAATGGAAAGTTTTCGGTTTATGATAAAATTCGGTTGTTAATATTGGGGACTCAAATCAGTACTTCGTGCAATTTAGAGCCCCTTCTATTTATAGGCATTCACAGACCATGTTACCGGTACGGTTATTATCATTTTCTGTTTTTGGTATATCACGGAGTTAATGTGACACTTTACCATTTGGGTCTGTCATATTTAGCCCGGGAGTACAGACTTCATTTGTTCTCTTTAGAGAGGCAAGCAGACCTGATCTAAACGCGAAGACAGCAAGCGTAAAAGGAAGGAGGTATGAAGAAAGTGCAAAAAAGAGGGAAGAGAATGGAAGAATCTTACAGGAGGTGCGTGATGAAAAGAAGCGTGATCCAACTATTCGGGTACGGTAGCTTCCGTTTCGTAAGCTTTCTTTCTCTTCCGGCATTCCTGCCGCGAGTGCCCGGGATTTCTGCAATTATTGCACCTGAGTTTGCGGGTGGCGGTTTCTGCACTGTTTTGTCGGTTGTTTCACTTTAGGCGCATACTTGATTGAAAGTTGTGCAACAGAACGCCAATTGGCGCATAATTCAACTATGCCCTTCGAATACGACGGATGTCAAAAATTTGGGAGTAACTTATGACGTGCCTTATACTTGTTGCGCTTCTCTCTCGATTAATCGATAACGTTCCACATTCACCGCCATTTCTCGTCTCGTCAAAAAAATCACCCGCTTGCTTTATTTACAGCGCATAAAATGTTCCCCGTATTGTGCATACGTACCATATTTTTATGACGTATTTCTACTACCGAACTTTTATGACTCCGTTTTTATGAAGCCAATATTCGCGGCAGTAAAGCTCCATTTTTATGAATGATGAATTTTTATAAAAGAGAAAACAAATCTCCCGCCGCCGCCGCATATGCGAAACGGGGGCCGAGCGCGGAGATAAAAACTCGCACCCGAGAGAGTAGACCTAATTAGAAATGTAAATCTTCCTCCGTTTCGAAATTAACGTTATACAAATACGGCTGTGAATACGAAATCAAAATCGATATTAATTAAACGCTTTCTGGCGCTCGGGCGCATTTTTTTTATGCGCTCGTCGCGCCCCCGAGAATTTCGAAGACGATGTCGTCCTTCGGCGGCTAAAATCGTACAGCAGCCGACGTTCGCCGCGACTTAATCAAAAACGGCAATTCGGCGGAGCGCGAAGAGTGCCGCACGACATGAGATCGACGCTGAATTGGATCGAGAAACCTCAGCTTCCTCGAGCTACAATGAGCACACTGTGCGGATCGAATGTGCGACAAAAAGGGTGGAGGAGGATGAGTTAAAAATTTATAGAGGGCTCAGATGTACCGTGCTGTACAATAGGGATTTTTATTAAGTTGATTTATTGGATGTCTCCATTTTCGGATGGGATAAGCATGGAAATTGCAGCATGTTGCACATCGATCTTCTACGCCAGACCGGACCGTTATCAACTTGGCACTTATTTAAAACCTGGTCCCATTTATTGGCTTATTAGGCGCATTAATACCCGTGGAATAACATCAAAGATAGAAGGAAGATGAATTCCCAATTTTCCACACATCTTCAACATCCTCCATTTGAAACGTTATTATAAATTTCCAAAGTATTTATCGCATTGCCTCTATTTCGAATCACTTCGAAAATTGTTTTTTTAATTTTTTGAAAATGCTTTACACGTTTTGAAAATATTTAAACGTGCAAAAAATGTCTGAAGCATTTTCTAAACATTTTGAAACACTTCTATAGTTCCTTAAATGCACGTTCATTCTAGTATTCCTAAATTTCTACAACATTCTTTGTGCATTTTTGAAACGTTTGCAAAATTTGCTACATTTCCGAAACATTTCAAACATTTTCAATATGTCTACCTGCTTTTAATACATTACCAATACCGAAATGGAGACAAATTGAATGGCTTGTGTCTACATTAGTTATTTATTTTTATTATTTATGTATTAACCCTAGCCTTTCGGGACTCTTAGGTATGTTCAATAGCATATATACAATACTAAGTAGTACAACATCAGAAATCGCTACATAATGTTTATTCATATTCCTCTCTTTTCGCTTCTCTCTGCAACGTCCTTCTCATCCAGTCGATTTCTCTTCCATCTTCCTGTAATATTTCCTTTACTGTTTTGCTGCATCTGTATATCACGTGTTCTTTCGTCTTTTTTTCTTCCTTACATAGTCTGCACTTTTCTTCCTTCCATCTTTTCCCGGTCCTGTTTTAATTTCCGCATCTTGCAATGGTTTTTGTTCTCCTGTAGATATTTTGGCAAGTGTAATGTTTTTATTTCTTTGTACGTGGTATTGTACGTGCTGTTTTCTATTCGATTGATTTGGTATTGTAATTGGTTGGTTTTATCTCTCTCCTTCATAATCACTGGTATATTTATTCCCTCTCTCCTTAATCTTTCCGCCTCATCTTCTGCATACCCATTCCTTTGGAAATATCTTCTTCTTTCTTCTGTCCACTTTGCTTTTTTGGTCTTCTTTCTCTCCTTGAGAGTTTCTTTAAGTAACCCGTTTTCTCCTCTTTCTATCCTTTCTTCGTATTTAACTGCTCTATATCTCGCTTCTATCCTCATCTTATCTTGTTTGGTTTCCTCCAGAAGTATGTAAGTTGGGGTATCTCTTGCCAATCCTAGGATCCATTTTAGGTATTTGTTTTCGCTCGATGTCCTCTATCTCCTTCCACCCCCATATTTCTGCCCCGTACATCACTGTGCTTTTTATCAGGTAGTCGAACATCATTTTCTTGATTCTATAGTTGTTTTTGAATTTTCTTTCTGCTATGCTCCATAGCTGCGGTATTAATCCATTTGCTTTTTTCTTTATTTGTCTTATGTGAGCACTTGGTCCTCCGTTTTTCATTAGTATGTACCCAAGATATTTAAATTCCGAAACTTTTATTTCTGTTTCTTCGATTTTCCACGATGTCTCGTCCTTATTCTTTTTTCTTCCTTTTTGTAAAACCATTATTTTTGATTTTTCTGTGTTTATTATGAATTTCTTTCTTCTTGCGTACCTTTCTAATTGTGTGACCATTTCGTTCATTTCTGATTGCTTTTTTGCAAGGAGCACCATGCCATCCGCGTATGTTAATGACCATATCTTTTGTCCTCCAATTTTTATTCCTCCTGCTTGCAATTTTCTTAATACTTCTTCCAAGTCTGCCACATAAATGTTGAAAAGGGTTGCACTTAGCGCACATCCTTACCTGACTCCATTTTCCGTCCAAAAATAGCCTGTGTGTTTGTTATTGACTTTAACTTTACTCTTTGTTTCTCTATAGAATTCTTTAATCCTTTCTATTGTGTTGCTGTCGATATTTTTCTTTTCCAAGCTCTTATATAATTCGTTCCTGTCTAGATTATCGAATACAGGTTTTAGATCTATGAATAGGGCCTAGACCTGACCTCCTTTCTTTTCCAGTTCTTGTTGTACCGCGTGATTTACTATGTATATGTTGTCTATCGTCCACCTTCCCTTCCTAAAGCCCATCTATGTTTCATCTAGTATTTCTTTGTCCTCTACTTCTTCATTTAAGCGGTTGTTTAGTATTTTAGCGTAAAGTTTGTATGTTGAGTTTAGGAGTTTGATTCCCCTATAGTTTTTGATGTCATCTTTGTTTCCTTTTTTGTATATTGGGCATATTTCTCCTTCTTTCCAAGTGTCCGGAAATCCTCCTCCTCTCCAGACCCTGTTAATAATTTTTCTGATTTGCTGTTTCACACTTTCCGGCGCATGTATTAGCATCTCATTTGTTATTTGGTCTGGTCCAGGAGCTTTCTTTTTTTTTCATATTTGCTATTTCTTCTTCCCCTTTTTCTTCATCCTTCCTTCCACTTCTTCTTTTTATTTTTTCTCCTCTGATGCTTATCTGTCCGTTTAAACTTTGTATAAAGTAATTTTTCGCTTCTTCTTCTCCAATGTCGTCCGGTATTCCTTCTTTATTTTTCCTCCCTTTGTTTATAAATTTCCACACTTAATTTTCGTTTTTGATGCCTTGTATTTATCTTATTTCCTCTTTTTGTAATTCTTTTTTGCGTTTGCATGTATCCTTATATTCTTTCTTCTTTGTTCTGTACTCTTCGCCTGTGTCTTTTTCTGTTTTCCAATCCATTAGGGCTTTTTTTGTAATTTGTTTTTTCTCTTTACATTCTGTGTCACACCACTTGCTTCTTCCTGGTGCCCAGTTGTTTATGTTTGATGTTTTTTCTGTCACCGCTTTAGTTATTGCCTTTTTATTTCTTCTTCTAGTGCAGCATCACATTCAGTTTCTTTGAATTCTGTCTGCTTTAGATGTTTTCTGTATTTTTCTATTGTTTGTTCTGTCCACATTTGAGACAAATGTGTTTTTGTAATTTCTTTTGTTTGTTTTCTGTATTGTGTGTCAGCACTACCTTTCCTCGTTGTGGATATTGGTTGGTGATCGCATTCTATTCTATGGTCTACAAAAAAAATTTTTAAGTGTTCTTTCCCTTTTTCATTTAGAATAATATGGTCTATTACCCACTGCCCTCTGCTTACTATGTATGTATATTCTCCCTCTTCGTCTCCTTTCACGTTTGCGTTGAGGATGTACCACCCTTTTTCTTCTACGAAGTTAACCAATTCTTTCCCTTCTTTATTTGTCACGTTATCTTTTGATTTTCTTTTGTTTTCTTCTTCTGTGCGAGCGATCCATGATCCTTCCTTGCCTATCCGCCCGTTTAGATCCCCTCCTATTATTATAACGTCATCTTCCGATTCTTCTATTATTTTGTTCAGCTCGTCCACTATCCTTTTCATATTCATGTAATTGTATAATGTAAACACTCTCCATCGTACATCTGTTACTATCATTTTTCTTTCCAAAATCTTTCGGTAGTTTTTTCTCCAAATTTCCCCAATATTTTTCTTCTACCCGTACCTACTTCTGTCATGCCGATTACATCATAAGTTTTCACGTACTCCCAAAATTCTTCATCCTTGTTGCTGATTCCCGCCACGTTCCAGAATCCAATTTTGATGTTTCCTTTTTTTTTCTTGTTTTCTTTTTTTCTTCCTTTTTTTGTTCGTTTTTGTTGTCACCTGTTGTTCCTTTGTTAATTGTTTGTGTGATCTCCCCCCCTCCCCCCCCCCCTCTTTCTGTAAACGTCAGGTCGTTATCGATATATACCTTTTATCTCTTAGGGCTTGTCTGTTCCTCATGATTCCATTTTATTCCCCCCAATTTGTACATTTTATTAGAATCCCTATTTTTCCAGTCTCCATTCTAGTTTGTCTATTCTCTCCTCTAGTTCTCGTTTTTCTTTGTTCCATTTTTCTTCCTTCTCTTGATTTTGCTTCTTCAGTTCCTGCATTTCCTTTTTAAACTCTTCTCTCATTTCCATTATTTCTTTTCTGACGTCATTTCTCATTTTCATCATACTCTTGGTAAGGGTTACCATCATGTTTTTAATTTCCTCCATGTTTTCTGGTTTTTCTCCTTTCTCTTCTGTCTTTGTTGTGGGCGGAGATCGGTAGATTGTGCTGTTTTTTTTGTAATTGTTCTAGTTCGGCTTCTAACTGTTTCCTTGCTTCTTCCCTTCCTCTTTTCTTTATTAAAAATTCTTTGAGATTTCCTGTGCTATTGGCTCGTGAATGTCTTTGCTGTTTTTGCATTCCTCCTGTATGTATTCCACTGGCATGTTCTGCGTTTGGGAAGCCAACTTCATTTCGTTGTTATCTATGTTTTCTAATCCCTTTTCCCTTGTTGTGTGTAATTCTTGTGGATTCGTTGGCTTCTCTCTCCCTATTCCTTGATTATTACGCTGCTCTCTCACTTTCTGCTGTCGGCACGGTTGCGTACTGCGATGTATGGTGTGTTGCCTATCCTCAAAATTTTTTGGTGCGCCTCCCGCTACGTGACGTTTACGTTTCTTATCTCTCCTTTGCATGCAACTTTCGTCCTTATGAATTTCTTATAACCTCTAAAGTTACTCCTATTCTAGGTCTTTGTACTCACTGTTATGTTGCTTAGCCTACTTTTGATCTCCCCAGTTTAGTATTGCAGCTTGCTGCTTCTATTCCTCTACCTTTTGTGTTATTAAACTTCGCTTTGTCTCAGTCTGGCTTCGAAATTCTCGGATCCTCCAAAACCCACACAGTCCACGTCTCTCGCACACATGCAAGTTCCCGTCTACACTAGTTCTGGTAGTTCGTGGAAAGTGAAAAACCGTTTTCCTACGGAAATGGGCGCGTTACGAAATATGGCTCTCTATGACTGAAGGTAATTGTGTAGTCGGAGGGGGGGGGGGCATACTTGATTATGATTATTTACTGTTTCCCTGCACGCGACTTCTTGAGGCTTAACGTTTTGGAGGGCGGACCTTGGTGGCATCCCCCCCCCCAAGGAGAGGTAGACCCGTTGCTCCATTAAAAAAAACTATCAAGAGAGTCCTAAGTACGTAGCACCGGGAGTAATACTCCCCGGGAAGATAAGATTTCATGACCGTCATGTCATGTCATGTTAGCTGTAGGCAAAAAATAATTGATTTCACCTCCCCCCCTCCGGTGTTTTGGAAAAGAACGCAGCTCGGGGGGGGGGCGGTATGGAATTCTGTGGCCGTTTTCCAAAAAAACTATCATGGGAATCCTGAGTACTTTCAACATTTTTAGGGAAAACGTGGCACCGGAGGGAATACTCCCCAGAAAAAAAAAGATTTGATGACCACCCATGACTCCTGGAAAAGGTAATTGATTTCACCTGTGCTGGGGGACATTGTGTTGGTTGGGGGATATTTCATACTCTCTATACCCCCGGTGCTACGTTACCCTATAATATTCATAGCTCGGTTATGATAAATTTGTGCCATCAAATTCTCCTTTCCTGTTGAGACATTCCATGCACGTGAGTTATGGCTTAATGTTTTGGAGGAAAACGTCGCAGGGGGGGGGGGATGGAATATCGTGAGATTGTTGAGTATTTTTAAAATGTTGGGAGAAAACGTAGCACCGGGGGAAATACTTCTCAGGAAAACAAGACTTAATGGCCATGTCCCTCGCCGTGTCCTGTTAGCTTTCCGCAAAAAGGTAGTCGATTTTACTTCTATTGAGGAATATTGTGTTGGCTGGGGGCTATTCCATACCCCCCAGTCCCCCCGGTGCTACGATACCCTAAAATATTCATAGCTTGCTTATGGTTAATCTGTGGGAGTTGGGAGTGCCGTCAAATTTTCCTTTCTTGAAAAACACTCATTTCTTAAGGAGTAACGTTGTGGAAGCAATGGGGTTCTGGATACCTCCTGGAAGGTAGATTCTGTTTTCTTTTTTTCAAAAAAATTATCTTGAGAATCCTGATTACCTTCAACATTTTGAGGGAAAACGTAGTACCAGACGAAATAGTCCCCAGGGCAAGAAGATTTGATAACTCAGGCATACTACCCCGGGAAAAGGTAATCGATTTCACCTACGTGGGGACTATATACCCCAGACCTCCCGGTGCTACGTTACTCTAAAATATTCATATAGCTTGCTTATGATTATCTTTTGGGGAGTGCTGTCAAATTTTCCTTTCCTGAGAGTCATTCCATACACTCATTTCTTAAGGCTTAACGTTTTGGAAGCACGAGGGGTCTGAATACCTCCAAGCAAGGTAGGTTCTGTGGCCGTTCTCCAAAAAAACTCACGAGAATCCTGAGTACTTTCAACATTTTGAGGGAAATCGTGCCTCCGGAGGACAGGGCCCTAGCCAGATTAGTTACTAAGAGCGGGCAAATAAATCTACAGAGCGGGCAGGCGAAATATTAATAATTTGCTGTGTTCTGCTGAAGGAATTCGTTTTTAGCGCAATCCACGAAAGTGGAGCACTTAGGACTTCACATTTCCGTCCGTCTGCGTGTCGTTCCGTACTATTGCTCAGTCCCTAGACATTGTATCGACTATCAAAATTAACTTTGGCATTCATCACGTGTTATATGTATAGCTCTAAATTGGTCAAAATTATTATTTATGCACCAATTTTGTTCGGAAAAAGATCAAACTCGATTGCTCGATGGCCAAGAAATGATACATGTCTATTTTTGGTGACTAAAATATTTTTATACAAAGGATGTCAAAATCGGTATGCATCCATTTTCTTGCGGAGTGCCCAAGAAGTGGTCCATGTGTATTTTTGTTAACAAAAAATATCAAAATCGTTATTTATGTACCGATTTTCTTGGGAAGAAGAACTCGTATCGCCTTCTCGTTTTCGCTGTAAGAAAGCTTATGGTTCCAGATGGATAACTATCAAGAATTAATTTTAGTATCCATCACTTTATTGCCCAATATCGATCTAAATCCTTATTTAGGCACCAATTTTTAAACTCGATAGCTAGATGCCCAAGAAATGTGTGTATTGTATCGGCTTAAAAAAGTTGGAGGTCATTTGTAGATCTCTTGTCGGATCTCTCTTATGCCTGTACTACGTATTGCAGGTGGTAAAAAAGATAATAAAATGATAATAATACAGGGTGAGTTTTTAGCGCATTTCCACAAAAAAAAAAAATGCGCTATTGTGGCCACTTTGTCCGTCCGTCCGTCCGTTCGTCCGTCCGTCCGCTCGTTTTGCGACGCTACTAGTTCTTTATCTTAAGAGCTATTGTTGTACTTTTTTCGCTATTTGGTTCGTTATGGTGTCGAGTCTTGTACCAAGGAAGGAATTTTTTCTGTACCGCTTACAAAAAAAGTTATTGTAAAAAAAACAAAAACCGTTTTTTACATGTTCCATAATTTTACACTTTTGCCGTTTATTAACGATCCTAGAGATCGTTTATAATTTTGCATTTCTATCTGTCGTCTGCCTGTTGGTCTGTCCGTCTGTTCCTTTGTCTGTCTGTCCATCTATCTGTCCGTGTGAACGATAACTTTGTTTAGAAATGTTCGATCACTTTTACATCTCCGTTAGTTATGAACTGAATTGCATGAAATTCAATATGGGCATAGCTTTAGCCATATAATACGCAACGCCAAAAGTTGAATCGAAGCGATTCAAAATTCACAGTGCCCTTTTCGCATCTCGACCATTTATAAACCGAATTGCAAAATTTTTTACTTATAAAAGCATTTGAATGAAATTTGATAAATAGGCACTTGGAATAAAGGAAAATCAACTGCCAATTTCAAAATTTGGTTTTGCGCATGCGCAGTGCCAACTTTTTTTATTTATGGAAGAATTTAAATGAAATGTGATACATAGGCACTTGGAATAAAGGAAAATCTAGCGCCAGTTTCAAAATTTTATTTTGCGCATGCGCAGTGCCAACTTTTTTTATCTATGGAAGCATTTAAGTGAAATTTGATATTTAGGCGCTTGGAACAAAGGAAAATCTAACATTAGTTTCAAAATTTAGGTTTGCGCATGCGCAGTTCCAACTTTCTTATTTAGAAAAACATTTAAATGAAATTCTTCTCATAAACTGACATTGAAGTAGCACGACAAAAATGGATTGCCCATGTGCAACGCTATCTTTCATATTTGTGGCCGGATTTTTACGATTTTAACTGAAGTTGCATCTTACAAATGGGAAATGAATGCAAGTGGAAATGCGCTTTATGTAAATCGTTTACGATTACTTTTTAACTTGTTTTCATTGTCACCATGGGGATCTCGTAAACCGTACGTCTTCGTAAGGTCTTTTAAATGGACAAAGTTACGCACACCTTCTTGCTGATTAATTTTCCTTTTCTTGTAGCTCTACAAATAGCGAAATTCTGGCCAAAAAACCCAAAAATGTCATTTTCTAAGAGCGCTGGCGTTATTTACTAATAGAAAATATTAAATCTATCTTTTAACCTAAAATATCTTCTTACTCGTCTTCTTAATTAATATCGCCACTTAAAATGGTTGAAGTTTTGTTAATTTTTTTAAGAAGTGTTGATTATTTACGAACATGCTATACAATATACATTGTGCTATTTTAAGTAAATTTTAGGAGCGGGCAAAGTGGGTTCCAAGAGCAGGCTAAGCCCGGCTACGGCCCTGCCGGAGGAAATAGTCTGATGACCCAGCCATGCTAGATTCCGAGAAAAAGTTATCGATTTCACGTGTGCTGGAGGACTGTGTTGTTTGGGGGGTATTACATACTAGGGTTGGGAACATTTATCGATAAATCGATAAATATCGATAATTGAAGTCGATATACCTATTATGAGAATCCTGAGTGCTTTCAACATGTTGAGGGAAATCGTAGCCCGGGGGAATTCTTCCCAGGAAAAGAAGAACATAGCAACCATTTTTGAAAAACGTTTCTGGGAAAGTAAAATAGGTAGGTTTTTGAAAATTTCCGGAAACACCGGAAGTAGATAGTAACTTCGTTATTTTAAATAGCAACCCCTATTTTTTATTGGATTTTTGGATTCTACGTGAAATTTCAGTTCTTTTTATACCCATATGTTGATATCTGCCATTTATGGTTTTTAAGTTATTTTGACTTGAAGAAAAAAATGGCGGATGCAGATGGTACCTTGATAATTGATTACCTACTTGAAAACTGTTGTAGTCATGTCAACCTATTTGAGAGAGAATGAATAGGGCTTTCTTTTAGTGTACTTTAAAAAAATAAGCTGCGGACAACCGCACCTATTATTATTATTATTATTATTTATTATTATTGGAGATCCAAATTTATGAAACTTCAAAGACTAAAAACTAAGTTTTTTTAAGTACACTAAAAGAACGCCCTATTCATTACATATGCACTGATAAAAATGGGTTGCCAGGACTACAACCGTTTTCAAGTAATCAATTATCAAGGTACCATCTGCATCCGCCATTTTTTTTCATAAAGTCAAAATAACTTAAAAACCATAAATGACAGATATCGACATATCAAAAGAACTGAAATTTCACATAGAATCCAAAAATCCAATAAAAAATAGGGGTTGCTGTTTAAAATAACGAAGTTACTATCTACTTCCGGTGTTTCCCGAAGTGCGGCCATTTTGAAAATATTTTACATCGATTCAGCCTTCAGAGTAACTCCTAAGTACAAATTTTCAAAAACCTACCTATTTTACTTTCCCAGAAACGTTTAACTAAAGCTCCCCAAAAAACACCCTGTATATAAGCTGCTTTTGGTGAATGGCCCTGCTTGTAATAATAATAAATGGTCCAGTTCTGAAGAAAGATTCCTGAATGCATTTATATATAAAAAGGCATCTCTCTCACCTTAAACATCTCCAATTTACCCGTTTGAAGCAATTCCCATTTTATTTCCGTTCGGAGAACTGCGAGTGTCGCAATTTAGAAATGGGTTAACGTAAATAAACGTGCCGTTTAAGTAATTGGAAAAACGTACCTACCTATCTCGAATAACATATTCCGTAAGTGTACTCCAGAGATTTTAACTGGCGGCACTCCACTCCTGCATAATACAATTTGATTCGCGTTTCGAAACTTTCCAAACCAAACTTTCGCCCGGTCTCGTTTTTTGGGGAAACTGTATAAATTGGTAATCACGCCCGGTCGATTTTGGATTTGGCCCCACGGAAAAATTCTCCCGACGAATCGATTTTAGAGTGCCTTTGTTGGGGGCGACTTATAATTTAAAGTAATTTTATGCGAGAGTCGCCCTGAATAAGCATAATGATGGTAATTATCCATATTTAATCCGCAATTTGTGACACTTTTTTTATCTTGCTGGCTATTTATTTAAGTAGAAAGACTAATTGCGGTGTTTTAATTACAGGCGGCGGGTGGGAAGGTGGGTTATAGCTTTGCTATTAAGGCGAACGAAATTACATTTTGCTAATGGGAATTTTTCTTAGGGGGGCGCTTAAAGAAATGCAGGAGCTGAGATAAAAGGTGCAGGAAGAAAAAATTCGTACCTTTTCAACCTGACCTTTGCGCGTCTTGCAAATGTAAATTGAGTGTTTGCGTTAGAAAATGACATTGAGTCTTGGTGACAATGGGTTTTGTTTAACACTAGTCTTACTATCACTGGGGGGCCCGGAATTTGTCACCGGCACTTGACCCCTGGGGTTCAAGTTTCATGGAATTTATTTGTGTACTTTTATTGTTTTGTCTTCAGACCCACAGACGAACGGATTGACGATCCGTATCACTGTCAAGCCTCGACTTCCAGTCTGACGGGGCTTTCCTGGATCCGAAAGGCATTTCACTTGTGCCCAGATTAACGACCACATTCACTAGACGAATTGTGAAAATGGAAAACTGCCCGGAAACAAATACGAAAATAAGTAATTCACGTTTGGAAATCGCTTGCCTAATTATTGGTTTGTACAGGGTGAGTCAACGATTGCGCGGAGTAACTTAATGCCTTGAAGATAAGATTTTTCGATAGAGTGCTTTTGTATTATGATATGGTTGAATATTCTCCACATTCTAAAAATATTTGGAATTATACAGGGTGCGCCCACAAGGCAGGGCGCCAAAATGGACTTTTTTTTAAATAGAACCTCCTCGAGAACCCCCTCTATTTCAATGCAATTTTGAATTTTACGTGTAATTGTACGTCTTTTTTATTATATGGGTTAATATCCGAAAAGTCACTAGTTTTAAAGATAATTCAATTTTTAAGAAAAATTGGGCATTTGCAAGCGTCAGTATATTGTCAAAATTATTTTTAAGTTCCAGGTTTTATACCTATCTTTTATCCTGGGTTAAGTAAAAGTCAAATAAATACATCTACTATATATCATTAAAAAAATAGCTTACAGGGCGTTTTTTTTTTCTAGATCCAAAGTTACAAAACTTCATATTAAAAAATCTCACTTTTTTAAATGGAACACCCTGTATATTTTACTGTCATCTTTTAGCTCCTCCAAAAACCTTCAACTTTTGATAATAATGTCCTATACCTTATCTCTGATAGTTTTCGAAATATCTTGATTTTCCTGGGTTTTATATTCTAATCATAAGTTGTATGTAATTTACATAATAGTGAGGTGGCCATGCAAAAAAAGGCAATTTTTATCTATCTCGTCCAAAACGAAAATCATATCGATTAATATACAGTGTTCCATTTAAAAAAGGTGAGATTTTTTAATATGAAGTTTTGCGACTTTGGACATACCAAAAAAACACCCTGTAAGCTATTTTTTTAATGTTTTATAGTAAATGTATTTATATGACTTTTACTTAACCCAGGATAAAAGATATAAACCCTGGAATCAAAATTTAAATAATAATTTTGACAATATATATCTACTGACGCTTGCAAATGTCCAATTTTTCTTAAAAACCGAATTATTTTTAAAACTACTAGCTTTTCGGAGATTAACCATATAATTAAAAAGACGTACAATTACACGTAGAATTTAAAAATGCATTCAAATACAGGGGGCTCTATTAAAAAAAAATGTACCATTTGGGCGCCCTACTTTGTGGGCGCACCCTGTATAATTCCAAATATTTTTAAAATGTGGAGAATATTCAACCATATCATAATACAAAATCACTCTATCGAAAAATCTTATCTTCAAGGCATTAAGTTGACTCATCCTGTACAGAAATACTTTCTGATTTCTGTTAGTGTTCGTCTATCTAAAGATACGGTACAGAGATTATCATTCAATTTCTAATTTAAAATCTTTCAATTCTCTTTTTTATTGGTCGTTTGTGTATTTTGAGATGGCCTGAAGTGATTTCCAAAAATCAAAACTTAAATTCGAAAAATTTCGCAGAACCACAACTTTCCAAAAATCCTATAATTTAAAATTTCAAAATTCCAATATCTCCTTAAAATGTTTCAGATTTCTATAATTTCTATAATCGAAAAAATTTTGAATTCCCACTCCCACAATCTCAAAAAATCTTAAAAATACTAGAATATCGAATTCCCAAAATCTCAAATTTCTATCGACTAATTCCAGAATCTTAAGACCCAAAATTGTAGAACTCCCAAAATTTAAAATGTCTATAAACCCAAAAGCTTAACAAAACCCTAATATCTTCCTAAAATTCAATCTGCAATGGATTTACAATATTCCTTTTATCCTTTATCAATTATCTTCTTTTTATTGGTCATTTGGGTATTTTGACGTAGCTGAAACTGTATAGAATTAAACCTCGAATTAAACTCAATTAAACAAAAAAAAAACACACACAAACAAGGTCACTCCTTAGTCTCATCACCGGGAAATCCCTTCACCAAAGCCACGACTTTTTCGCCGGGGAAATCCAAAAGCACGACTTTGCACCATAAAACAAGGTCACTCCTAAGTTACGTAACTGGTAAATCCCTTTCACCAAGGTCTTTAGGAGTGACTTCACGAGGCCATTTTTAATCTTATAAATGTTTTCCAGGAGCTGCTTGTCACTTTCCCGAACTGTATCAAACCTTTACATGCTGACCTTAGTACTTTGGGGAACCAGGACCTCTCCGAACACTTTGTTTTTTTAGGAAACACTAAAGTGCTCTCTGGGAATTATTATAAATATCGTACAGAAAATTTGAAGACGCTCAGTGTCTGGCAAGCGTTTTCTAGTGCCCTCCCAGAGCTTTTTTCTAAACCATTATGAGCATTTCCTAGATTTTTCCATGGGACTCAAAGAATTTCGCGCCTTTTACAGCTTTTAAAGCTGCTTCAAGAAGAATTAGGGGTGCAAAACTTACCGGCCGTATTTTCATATTCTCCTAATACGTAGGGAACATTAGAAGTTCCATTGCGGTAAAGGTTTGGTTTTCCTGGTACGAAAGCTTCTTCAGTCGTGATTGTGTTAGGAGCTCAGAAGTGATATACGCATTTTCACATTCCCCTGATATCACAACTTTTTGTATCAGATGCATTCGAAGTACCATTTGTAGTAAAAGAGTAGATTCATGTTCCCCTAACACCAAAACTTCTTCAGGAATAGTTGTGCTAGGGGTGGTGGGATGGCAGGAAGTATTTTCGCGCCTTTTACAGCTTTTGAAGCTGCTTCAAGAAGAATTAGAGGTGCAAAACTTACCGGCCGTATTTTCATATTCTCCTAATACGTAGGGAACATTAGAAGTTCCATTGCGGTAAAGGTTTGGTTTTCCTGGTACGAAAGCTTCTTCAGTCGTGGTTGTGTTAGGAGCTCAGAAGTGATATACGCATTTTCACATTCCCCTGATATCACAACTTTTTGTATCAGATGCATTCGAAGTACCATTTGTAGTAAAAGAGTAGATTCATGTTCCCCTAACACCAAAACTTCTTCAGGAATAGTTGTGCTAGGGGTGGTGGGATGGCAGGAAGTATTTTCGCGCTCGTTTACAGCTTTGCGACATTTGAAGTTCAGTGCATATGTATTATTTATTCTTCATACCAAGACTTTTTAATTAATAATTGGACTAGGAGCCCAGAAGTGCTAGGATAAATTTTTATATTCTCCTGATACTATACCTTTTTTAATAGTAGCAACATCAGGACACTCGAGCATCTTGGGGATTTTGAGTACAATAGGATTCTTGAGACTCCAGAGTAGTTTAATGTATGCGATATGTTTGTATTTACTAGATTAATCTCTGGTTAAAATTTTAAAAAATATCTAGATAACAAAGTTGACTTTGCGCATGCGCCCTTTAATAGTAAAGATTTTTCTGTAAGCTACCGGGTGCAAAAATAACGAGCTAAATGTCTTGAAAAACTTCGGACGGGCGGATGAAGTGGTCATAATAGCGCCTTCCAACATGGGTTGGAAAAAGTGCGAAGATCTGATGGATGCACCAAAGAAAAAAACATTACAGCGACTAAGGAGAAATGCAAAAAGAGAAGGAAGTGACATGCAGGAATTGAAAGGGACTGAGAGTGGTGACAAAAAAGGAGGCGTGAATGACGCGTACAGAAATGAAGCGATAAAGATTCGTTCATAAAGCAAACGTAAAGGCGGGGTCCGAAGAGAAGGGAAGAACAGGTACGAATCCGTAAAATGAGCCTGGAAATAAGTGAAGGAATAAGTGACAGAAAGCAAGAGTAAAGAGTGGCAACAAAAAGTCCAAAGGGACGTCGAGGTTATCTTGAAAACTGCAGATGCGAGGGACATGGCGGGAAGAAAGGGGGTGTCAAAAAATCGTGGATTTTAAATTGTGTCGTGGCGGAGCGTGAAGAGTACGAGAAGATTTATGAAAGAAGAAGGATGGAGAATCTTACTGCATGATGAAACGTAAAACATGGGTAACGTAGTTATAGAGAGGAAAGTAAAGGTGAAGAGGAAACCAAGAGTGTTTGAAGTGGACGAAAAGCAAGTGTAAAGAAACCGCGAGCCAGTGGAGCTAATGGAGGAGAGAAAGATGAGAAGACAAGTGTAAAAGATCTGAAGAAGATGGGAATAAAATGTAAGGAAGTCCCGAAGAAAGTAACACGAACTATGAGAAATGAAGGAGGTGCCAAAGCGCAGAAAATGTACATGAGCGATGAATGCATAGAGGAAGTATGAAAAAAGAGTTAATGAAGAACAACACGCATGTGTAAAGGAAAAGTGAAAAAGGTTTGAAGGGAATGTAAAAGAGGGCATGATGATGAACGATGTTAAGCGATGGAAAGTGAGAAAGTGGAAACGACGTGGAGAAGATGAGTTGTAAAATATGTGTGAAGATGACGTAAAAGAGAAATTAAGGTTGTCTGAAGGTGAGACAGTACATCCAGAAAAGGAGAAAGGGTGCCTTATGAAAAGAGACGTAACTACTCGTAAAGTGCGAGGGAGAGTAAGGAGGTGCGAAGATAAGGCAAAGAGGCCTTAATAAACAAGATGTAAAAGAAGAAGAAAAAATGATGTATGAAGCAGGCGGGAATTTAAAAAGTCGGGAAAAAATGTAAAAGTTTAAAAAGAACATGAAGAGAAGATCTTGAGGACAGAGAGAGACGAATCCGCGAAAGTCACCAAATATGCAACAAGAACGACAAGAGGTGTGTGAGTGAAATGGTAAAGGAAGGGTGAAAGGAAAAAACATTATGGAGTGTGAAGAACGGCGAGAGATTAAAACTGAAAAAAACGATAAGAAAGGAACGAGTCGTGAAGGATGAATGAAGGAATCGTAAACAAATGAGGGGAGGGGGCGTAAAATATGTGAGAAGGATGACTGGCGGATGTCTGGAAGAGAAAGTGAAAGGAAAAGAAGCGACGGAGAAGGGCTTTTCAAAAATTCTTAAGACTCAAGTTAGCAATACCAATACAGTAATAAATATGCAAAAATATGCATATGTATTTGGGCACTAATTAAATCAAGGGTTGCGATTGGTATTAAATTTACACATCTCATTTGATACAATTGGTGTCCAGCCTTATCCATTCGCATGCATATTTTGCATATTTATGGCTGTGCCCCACAAGAAATACGCGTAATCTATAGCTGCCCGGTTGTTCTCAATTTCACAAGAGCAAGACGGATGATCGGAAATGCGCGACATTCGAAAAAAAAATCGCTACTTCCGGCTTATTCGAGTGTACCGTCACGTAAAATATTAAGACCGCACAATACATCGTCCCTTATCAATTTGCCATTCCGATCGCAATCGGGGCTTTCGTCGCAATTCAATTTTGACCCCTAGACGCGGGGAGGGGGAGGTTAACGGAAATATTTGCGAGGCAATCGTTTTCCTCTTTTTGACGGGCAAATGTGCACATTCCCAATCCGATTTAACGCTTCGGAGTTATCGAGCGGGCTCTTTCAATTCGCGAGAGGCGATGTACGCATGTTTTGTAATTAACTCGGTTGATAAACAAACTGCACAGATTGATTGCGTGCACATATTTGAAAGGGTAATTGAAATGCATTTCGTAATGGAAATTTATTTGGATATGCAATACAATCCGTACCGAACGGTTAAGTGCTTAATGTTCGCCGATTAAACATTAATTTTACAGAGAGAAGCGTTTATGGGTATTAATGCTATGGAGGTGATCCCCATCTCCCTCTCTGTGTAGGATTTCTCATCTTTTTTCATCTAGCTCTTCCTCTTTCCCTTTGTAATATTTCTTTCCTGCTTATTCTTCTTCTGGTCACATTTGTTATTCTTCTTTCATTTCCTCTTTTCTCATTTTCGGATCTAATGATATTCTACTGCTCTTCCTTTAGATATTTCAGCACTCACTTCCGCATCAGCTCCTTATATTGTTTGTTTCCAGATTTTATTCCTTTTTTTTGTCGCAATGGTGCCTCGCTCCCTTTCTGTTAGTTGATCTTCCATAGATTCTACTTTTTTTAATTCTCTGTACCTTTTCCATTCATATCCGTTTCTTTTCTAATAGTTTTGTTTGTTCCCACTGTCTTCCTTTTGTGTTCGTCATTGTTTGCAGGCATTTTTTCTATCTCTTCTATCGTATTTTGGCCCCTATTCCTATCTTCTATTACTACGTAATTTGTTCTTCTCTTCAGAACAGCTTTACGTGGTTTATTTATTTACAATAAATTTATAACAGTCTTGAAATGAATTAATTTATCACAGTAAATTAGTATTTATCATTCAGCATTTATAACATAACACGAGCCGGAGCTTAAAACTGCACTCCGCATCGATGTTAGAACTCCCTGAACCACAAATCCGTTTGGTTATATAGCAAACGCACGTCTTTCTCGAAAGTTCCCGAACGCTCCCGAATACTCTAGAGTGTCCTCGAACAAATACGTTATTTTTCTCGGAAAGAATGCATCATATCCGCTTTTGTTTCTAATCGTCGATTACTAATCTATTATGGCGCCTCGATGTCTATGGGGATACCTGGAATGTCGAGCTCAATCCTTTTTTACCGCCTTCACACACAAATCTTAGGTTCATTGAAAACGTTTATTTTCAAAATTTCACGTAGCGATACGTGGCTATGTTGTCCTTCAACAATCTTCTTAAATGACAAATTTTGAACACAGAAACTTGTCGACATTGATTCGGTTTGAACGCGGGACACTCTGTATATGAGAAATTTTTCAATATAGTAGAGTATATCTGGGGAATTATTTCCGATTAAGCACAGAATTGGTTTATTTCATTTGAATTGGTATTTTTTTGGTGTGTTATTTTTTCCTTTTAGAATTGTTTGTAATGATTTTAGATTTGTTTATTTAATTGTAGAACTTGAAATTGCGTGTTAAAATCTAGGCACATCTGGTCGTTTGCGATAAGAGTTTTTGTTATCTGACGAGATTGAATTACCGCACGTGTTTTTTATCGCTGTTAGAAGAGATAACGGAGGTGCAGGTGTTCAACGATGTACGCATAACTTCGGTGAAAGTGGGGCTAATTATGATTGGAGTGTAAAGTTTTCATGTCAGATTTTTCTTCTCGTGTCAGGTGTGAATGAAAATGTGTGTATTGCTTTGGAATTTTCAGAAATTGATCGAGGCTACTCTATTAACAAAATTTGAAATTGTACTCATCAAAATCCTTCAAGGTCATGACCTGTGTTGAATATAGACATACCCATGACATTTGTTAGACATCTAAACTACCCTCTAGTCGTCCAACCTTGGAAAAAATCTGGATCGCCCTCTAATTTGGGTTCGAGGAAATGGCATCTTGCTTTGTAGCGGAAGGGGACCTCTTTTGTTTGCAAACTCTTACGTAATGCACTACCTTGCATAACCCAATGCCCAAGTTATTTAGAAGAGTATTAATTGCACACCAAAGCCTTCGCAGCGGATGTGTAAATACGCAATTTCTTGAAAGTCCTTCTTTACTGACTAACTGGCGGTGGTTTTAGATTACTACGTTACAGTAACCTACGGGAACACCCTGTATACTCCCCAATATTTGAATGCACATAAATAACCTTATTTAAAGGTTCCCGTTACATTTTCCACGCTTTCCTCGTTCTTACTTCTTTTCTTTTCTTTAGGCTTTTCTCCCTCCATGTTTTTCTCTTACTCCTCTTTCAGACACCCTTCAGCCGTCTTTCTAACATACTGTACAACGTACAGGTTCCCTCTCGTCCTGTCTTCCTCCTTCACGGCTTCACTTTTCATATCCAAACCTCGTTGGTTTACATCAAGCCTCATCTGCCCCTTTTACACCCACTTCCAGTCTTTCTGACTCCTTTTCCGTTGCGACTTCCTCACAGTTTTTCGGGTCTTTTTTAGACCTCCTTTACTCCATGCATTTTTCACGTCTTTATTTACCTAATTTGCGCTTTATTCCTCTTGTTCCTCGCCTCTTTGGTTCACGTCTGCTTCTTTCAATCCTCAAATCTCTTGCTCTGTTTTGCCATCCTCATCTCGTCTTCTTTTCACTCATTCTTTACTCGTCTTTCACACCACCTCTACGATCATATCACGTTCCTACGTCTCTCTCTTTCGCGTACGCTTCTTTTCATCATACCAGTTTCTCTCTCGCCTTCTTCTCTGTATATCCCTTTTCGTCACGCCCCTTTCACGTTTACTTGACTCATTCTTTACGATTCCTTCATACCTTCCCCGTGCACCTTTCATGATCCCTTAATTAAATTACTTTCTCTTTCAGTTTTCGTTGAATTCTGCCTCTTTTCTTCACTCCTTAACGCTTTCTTCCTTCACCCTTACCTTACCACCATGCACCTCCCTTGTGTCGTTATTTCCTCGGTTATAGCAGCACTATCAATGCTTTTCACGTATTCGCCTCCCTCTGTCCCCAAGATCTTCCTTTAATTTTTTTCTTTTACGCCTGATTCATGCATCGTTTCCTTTTTTTCTCCATCAACGTCTCCTTTTCTAGCATGTACGTCTTCTTCCTCTTCATCTGTGTTCTTCACACCTTCTTGATGTTTCTTCTATACGTCTTGTTTGTTTACCTTTTTTCTTTGACTAGTTCTTTCTCTGTCTCATCTTCAGGCAACCTCTTGTTTATACCTCTTTTAGGCGACCTTCACACATATTTCACCACTGATTAACATCGCTCATCATCATGCAATCTCTTTTGCACTTCCTTCAAGCGTTCTTCACATTTTCTTCATTAGTCCTCTTCGTACTTTCTTCTCTCGTCGTTCGTGCCTTCATGTTGCTTTCTTCTCGTTTCGCTTACACTTTATTCACATATTCTTCAGATCTCTTTTACACCTTTATTCTCACCTTCTTCTAGTCGCTTTCCTTAACACTCTTTCTCTCCTCCACTCTGCTTTAATACACTGTCCATCTCGTACGTCTAAGCACCCTTTGCGCTTTATTTACATCTTTTTGACTTCTTCCCCGCCCTCTTCAGTCACACTTCATTCCCTTTTCACTTGTTCTTCTCTATAACAGTCATTCACGCCCAAGTTCACGCCTATTTCTTTTACGCTTCATCATGTCAGCTTCTTCCATTATCACTTGTTTGCTTTGCACTTTCTTGATCTTCATCACACTTTGACTTTGAGATCTGCGCATTGCCAAGTCCACGGTTATTTGAACGTAATTAGTGAGAACCAAAATATAGCTCCGCAAGCTCGGAGAAAAATGCTGAACCCGCTCAACCAAATCGGGGTGCACAAAATATAGGTTCAATCGCCAGAATAATTATAAATGGAAATTGCAATTGGAACCTCATGGGCTCACCCTTTACCCTACGCGTCCTTGTGCTTAACTGCCGGAAGAATACGCCCAAGCACTGACAGCAATGGCAGTTAACATTTAAGTAGTCCAGTGAATCTCAAGCAATTAATCCAGTGACCACGAAACAACAATAATTAACACGTGCTTACGAAAATAAACTGTTACAGCTTCAAGGGAAGAGTCAAAGAAAGAAAGCGTAAACAAACGAGACGAGCAAAGGAGAGAGGAAGGCGCACATACAAGATCCGTAAATAAAGTCCGGAGAGGACCAATGAGGTGCGAGGAAAAGGGCAAAGAAGTCTTGAAGGTGGCCTACATAAACGAGATGTAAGGGAAGAGGGCCCTGAGGACAAGAGGCATAAAAGAGTCATGAAGGAGTAGTACAGACAGAAACATCGTGAAGAAATAAGACGAGGTGGAAGGAGACCTACATTCTGGAAAAAGGGAAAGCCTTATCGAAGCTTAAAAAAAAGAAACGATGTATGAAGCAGGCCAGAAGGAATTAATTCCTTTGTAGATGGGTCTAGAGAAAAAATATATACTCGTTATTTTGGTCTAAACACCAAAAATAATGACATGATACGGGGGGTTCTTTACGAATACGCACAGAATTGGTATATTTCATTTGAATTTGCGCCTTAGTGTTATTTTTCCATTTTAGAATTGTTTGCAATTGCGTAACTTTGTTTGTTTTATTTTTTCGCTTGTGTAAATTGTTTATTTAGATTTCTGTATTTAATTGTAAAATGTAAAATTTGGTGTTAAAGTGTGGGTCAATTTTTGCATATTTTATAACAGGTATTCAGTGTTTTCGATAAGAACGGGCAAACATTCATTAATTTCATCGAAAATGCGTATGTGGCGCAGATAAGGTAATGCACGCGTGTTACGAACAATTGCACGTCTCTTGAGAAAGAAGAGGGTAATTTAAGCGCGTCCCTTCGAAATCTAATTTTGATTGGCGCTTTAAGGAGATTATTGTATTGTGGAGGTGGTATTTCGTTAAATACAGGTTTTTTAACGAAAAAAGTTGCTGGCTCTCGACGGTTGGAAAGGAGTGTACGCTATTTTTATTCGGGTAGTTCATCCTATTTGTTTAATTGAAGACGCAGTTTGTTGTTATTATAATAATTTTGTATAGAAGAAAGTTAACTGAAGTTGTTTGAAAGTTTAGAGCGAGGTTTAGAGCATGTTGGTCAAGTTGAAGTAAAATAAGTAGTGTATCGTGAGGCCTTTTGTTGAGGTTTTTTGTTATAACCGTTCGAGCAGCGTCGAGAAAAAATATCCTGGACCTCTTAAAGGAATGCGATCGGTCTTTTTTAATATCCTACGCGATTACACAAAATTACGTAATCCGTCGGCAAACAGAAGTATCATTTAAAAATGTTATCTGCGCACAAATAACAGCGGGCGGGCGAGTGAATTACTTTGCTTATTTGAGGGTCAAACAGTTCAGATCAATATCAGTAAAACAATGAGTAAATTAGGGATGATCTGTCTACTTGAATAATAGAAATTCATTGCGGTAGTTGTAGAAATTGGTCCTTCAAGCAGAATTCGTTCGAAATGTTGCCACAACATGCAATTAGTGAGCCCAAATTAAACGTTTGAAAACCTAATTGAAATGACGCACCTTTAACGAACGGAATCCGTTCGCGTGTCTCATTACACCGTCGGGACAATTAAAGCAATAATAATAGTTAACGGAAACTTTTTTTTTGTTGCAGGTAAAGATTGATCTCGTGCACCTTGAGGTGAGTACCTACCAAAGCGGGTTAATAGGATTTGTGCGTGAAAATTACACTCAACTTTTACATACGGCGTAGTTTTTCCAAGGAATTGAAAACTTGCGGTGCATGTTCGCGTGCGCTTAATTTCTTGTTTTTGAATTTGAACTTAAAAAGGGGGGAAAAGGAAAAAAGTTGCATTAGTTTCTGTCGTTAATTGCGCCCGCAATTATCGATTATTAGATTAGTTTGTGCATGTTTCATGCTTATGAATATCAAGTTTTGCGATAAAAGGCGGGCAAATTGCCCCACGGACTCGACCATAAATATTTGCTATCGTTCGTGCATTTTTAATCGCTCTGTATAATGGGGTTGGAAGTGCCGGCGGGCAGGTGCGCTTTTAAAAAGTTTCGCACACGTATCAGCCGTTAACATTAACGAAGGTGTCTAAGATCCGAATAGAAGGACCAAAATGTTGAACGATGCGGGTCGTAACCGCAACGTAAGTTTTAATGTTCTGTTAACGTCAACAAAGGCCGCCGCTATCGTCGTCCGCACGCGACCGCATTTTCGCGGTAGAAGGGCGGAATGGTATCGATTTTCGTTTCGTTGTTAAACAGGTGCGCTATCTCCATAGTGTTGCTTTTACCCTCTTCTCGCGTGGGGAAAGATTATTTTGTATTCAGCACATGATCAGCCGCTACTTTATTTAGTCGAGATTTATGAGCCCGCCTCGAAATTGTTTTTGAAACTGATTTCGCCTGGTAGCATTTTCACCCCTAATTGTATGTACGCACTTCTATTTTAGGTCGACTTTGCAACTTCAGTGCCTGTCGAATCCATAATCTGAGGCTTTGTTCGTCGTCTTCTCTTTAACTTTCGCCTCCCTCCTTCAAGGGTTTGATAAAACGATCTTTTCTTTACGTATGTAACCCCTTCAAAGAAAATTGAGGCACCCTTAATTAAGATATAGATATCTAGTGAACTAATTCCATGTCTCGTTTCATGTAATTTGATACTAATTAGATGAATATGACCGGACTAATTCGGAATTCTTAAATTACATTGTACTTACTGCAATTAGGAAAGCTTTAATTTTAAAATAGTTGGAGTAGGTGCGAAATTTGACTGAACAGAGAGTTCCTAAATTACTAATTGCGCTTTTAATTTAACAGTTCGACTTTTCTTCCAAATGCAAAATTTACATCAATTTGGCAGATATTCTAATTAGCATTGACTCACTGCATAAGGAAAGCGAGGAATTGGAATTTAAATTATAAGTAGATGGGATTTTAATTACGTAAGCTACAATTACTTACGTTGTAATTAGACTAGTTTCAGATACCGTATTCTGCATAATTACCTGCATTGGAAATGTTAGAGACCTTATGATTTAAATCGGCAGTAGAAGGGAGTGTAATTACTTAATTTTACGCATTGTTCGCTTTTTACGATAGCATTATAATTGCGCACAATTAGTTTATAATTAGACTTCGATTAGGTTCTAGTGAGTAGTTTTAGCAAACGATTTCTATCTAATTCCGTGCATTGGATAAATTAGGCTTGAAATTGCGGTTAATTTAAAATTAACAGATATTGCAGGTGCGTGAGATATAATTATTTCGCAAGTATGCGAGAAATTAGTATTTAAATTGTAATTAATTTGCAATTAAACTTAAATTAGGCGATCGTAGATATCGAATTCTATATAAATAATTGAATAAGAAATATTACTGAAATCATGGTTTAAATTAGTAGTAGAAGGTGGTGTAATTACGTAAGATAAGGTTAAATTATACTTAATTCTCTTTAATTAAATTTATAAAAATTCTATTCTCTATAATTTCACTCTTTTCGGTTGGGAAAATTGTATTGAAATGCTGTTTAAATTAGTACCAACAGGTATTGTAGGTACGCAAGTTATAATTATTACGCAATTAGGTTCACTAGAACGCAAACATGACTTTTCAGATAGTTAATTATGTTTCTTACGTGTTTCACAAACGCAAGAAATATTTGAATTAGAAGTAGACGAGATTCTAATTATGTCAGCTCTTAATTAATTACTAATTAGGTGCATCCGAAATGTTACAGAAATCAGGCTTTAAAGATAGAATTAGTACTTTGTTTAAATTCTTTTTTCATGCGTAATTAGGCTCAGAAAGTTCGTTTGAATGCAATCGTGTACAATTTAGATTTAGAATTCTAATTAATTACATACATCGTGCTGAAATTGTGATTTAACTTAGAGCTAAAAGAGATTCTGAGTACGTATCGTATAATTAATACGCGATTAGATTTAAGTTATACGTATTGAATGATTAGAGAATAATTAGATTTGAATTATGCGCTGAAACAAATTTGTAAATAAGTATTATGTAATTAATTCACCTTAGTTGTGTTTAATGATGGTCTTTTATCTAAAATTTTAGTGAAATTAGGCTACTAGAGTGTAATTTTCCCCTAATTTCTTTTGAACTCCATTTAATTACTTACACCTGAAGTGTGAGGATTGAACCTACAACGCAATTGTCCTCATAATAATTTTCATACACAGGGATTATAATTGCACGTGGTATAAATAATCGCCAAATTAGGCTCAGATTCTCCATTAGAACGAAATTGGTCGCCTATTTCAAATGCTGAATTTAATTTAATTACGTACATCGGAAGTGCTAGAATGGTGTGGAAAGTATATGCTTTAAATTAAAGGTAAGACGCATTGTAATTAACATTAATACGCAATTACGTCTAAATTATATTTAATTTGGTTTAATTACGTACTTCTAAGTAGGCCTTAATTAAACTGAACTCTGTTTAATTACGTCCGCTTAAACGAACGCTACAATAAACTCACCACCAAAAATGTAAGAATGGTATTGAACTTACGCTTTTAACTAGAGAGAGGTGTACTAATTACGTAATGAAGATCGCGAGAATTGAAAGATAAGGTAATTAAACGTTATTAGCTTAACATTATTCTTAATTACGTGCTACAATTACTTCTACTACTGCAAATGCAAGAACTGTATCGTGATTATGCTTTCAATTAGAACTAGAGGGTCTAAGTATGTATGAAATAATTAATGCGTAATGGGGTTTACATTATGCGCTTCAACGAATTGTTAGTGTTGAAGCACATGATTCTATTTAATTAAACTCCTTTAAATTAAAAAGTAGGAAGTATTGAAGGTAAGAAAGGGATAATTATTTTGAAATTACGTTCAGACTGTCTGCATTTTATAAGTGTGTACACAGAATTCCACTTAATTAATTACGCGCATCGCAACTACGAGAATTGTACGGTAATCATGTTTTTTACGTAGAGGTGGAACGAATTATAATTAAGTAGATATTAATTAATTCTAATTAGGATACTACGGTAATTAATTCTGTTTAATTACGTTGGATTTTGGATGAAATGAGGGTGACGGATAGACTAATTAATTAAAAATGGACTAAATTTTTTTACAAGTTCTGATTCTGTACGCTTTACGCTTCGTAATGCTCACTTCATCCTAAATTTGGGTTCTGATGCCTTTTGTGCGGAAATGTGGGTGAAATTGGAAATGAAACTAAACTTAAAAGATGTAATTTAGACTAATTAGTTAAAAATCGGTCATAACTTCTAATTCTGTACGTTTTATGGTTCGTAACGCCCGCTTCACTCCACATTTAGATTCTGAGGCGTTTTGGCTGAAGTGTGGGTGAAATTTTGAAACTTAAGAGGTGAAGTGTGGACTAATTAATTAAAAATCGATTCACTTTTTCAAATTGGACCCGACTAAGTTCGCATTCTGTCCATATTATGCTCGTAAATATGGGCGAATGTTCAAATGGAACTAAAATTAAGAGGTGAAGTTTGAACTAATTACCTAATTAAAAATCGACTAATTTTTCTGATTACATCCGATTAAGTTTTAATTCGGTACGTTTTATGCTTCATGACGCTAATTTTATTCCAAATTTGGATTCTGAGGCCTTTTTGGCTGAAGTATGGCTGTAATTTGAAATGAAACTAAACTTAAGGGGGGAAGTGCAGACTAATTAATTAAGAATCGACTCATTTTTTCAGATTAGACTCGATTAAGGTCTAATTATGTACGTCTTATGTTTCGTAACCTTCACTCCAAATTTGGATTGCGTGACATTTTGGCTGAAGTGTGGGTGGGATTTGAAATGAAACCTAAGTTAATTAGTTAATCAAAAATCGACTCATTTACTTACGTTAGAACAGATAACGTTCTAATTCTGCACGTCCTACGCTTCGTAACGCTCAATTCACTTCTACTTTGAATTTTAACGCATTTTGGAGTGATCTGAGATCAAACCAAACTTTTATAAGTTTCAAATTGGGCAAATTAATTATAAAACGAGTCAGTTTTTCACATTAGCGACAAATTAATTTTCAGGTACTGAATTACGTGCATATAGCGTACTTTAAATCAGCAGTGAACGGTATTGTAATTATCTATGGTACAGTTTATAAGTAATTAGAGTTAAATCATGCTTAATTAAGTTTAATTTCGTGCTTTTCAGAACAGAAAACTTGTCACCATCAGAATACTAAGTATACTTTCAATTAATGAAGTGTTCTAGTTTCATAACTTGTCATAATTATTGTGTAATTAGGCTGTTTTTATTTGTAATTGTGGACTTGGACAAGCTTGATTCCCTTTAATTACACGTTCTAAATTATCACTACGCTTACTTTGACCATCGGAAATTATATTTTAATTGATACGTAAAAGGAATGGTATAATTAATACGCAATTTTACTTAATTACGTGCATAAATTCAAGAACTTTGTGCTTTCATTTGAGGCAGATCTGCAATTGGGCTTAAATTGTACGGTAAACGACATGCAAATTTACCTAAATTGTGCACAATCAGCCCTTTTGTACTAATTTGACGAAATTGGTGTCACTTAAGTTATTTAGATGCGCCAGGTTACGCTCAGTTACACAACCTATAATTTTGTATCGTGTAATTATCAGCATTAAAGTATAATTTGTCATATAACCATGCAGGATTGTTCAAAGTTGCGCTAATCTAACCGGCTCTAATTACCGCCTAATTAGATACATTAAAATTTTAGTATTTATGTAAACATTTCCTTGCCATTCGTTATTCTTGACTGCTTTCCTATATCTTGTCAGAATGTAACGCTTTGTGATTTACAGCGAGCGGCTAATTAGCGTCTAATTACGAATAAACAGTTCGTCGGCTGCTGTGTCGTACATGGGAGAACAGGAGGATTATTTTCACAGCGGGATGTTTTACATATGGCGCTTACTTTTTTACATTAAGTGAACAATCGAAACGTGTCGCATTGTGGGAGAGTGGCTAAAAATGGATGAATGACTGGTTTTACATACAATCGTATAAAAAGTTCAAGGCGAAGAATGTAATTGCAAGATAACATACGTTTATTCGCTATTATTATCAGTCGTAATGTGTTTATCAGAACATTAAACGATTTAACCACCGTTGCGCAACAGACCAACAAGTTTTGTCAAATTGTTAGACCGAGTGGTCAAAAAAGATTGACGGGATGAGCTCAGCTGCCAAACACGTCCGAGCGACCAGTGACCGCGGATCATCCAATTAAATATGAAATAAACAAAAAGTACTTTATGACGACTTATGCCATTTTAACGTGACCTCTTAATTACCCTCCCCCAGAAAAAGGTTTCAAGTGTTGAGTAGACTCAAAAGATGACTTAGTAATAAACCCTTAAAGTACAAAATTAATTTTACACTCCCAGAAGGGAACAGACTACGCGGTATTAAGTGAATATTTTATACTTTAAGGGTTGACTGCCACCCCTCTTTCCCACGGTCAATATGGATGGCGATTTTAGTGTTTTACTGGTTGTAAATGGAGTGATTACCGATCCTAGAAAGTGATACCGTTTTTTTGTGATCAATGAAATTAAATTATTTGTACTTGAGTCTGGATAGAAAGTGATGCCCTATTATGAGAGCATGAAATTAATTTTCTGATGCTATCCCCCCTCCCTTTTTGTGGGGTCTTTATTCAGCAGTGATGATGTGCTATATCTCAGAAAGCAACCACGGTTTTGAAGAAGGGTGGGGTACCAATGGTCATCAAGAAAATTGCTCCTGTTTTGTGGGTTTTCAAAAAAGCTATGCTCAAATCAAATATTTGTACCAAGTGGTCAAACAAGAATAGCGGTGTGCTATATCACGGAATGTATTCACTGGGGGGGAGGGGGGGGGCTTAACAGAACCTGAATGTCTATAGAATTTTAAAACATCTGAGACAGTACTATCGTAAAAATCTAGAAAGAAAACGATTTTTTTCTACATTGCAATAATTGGGGGGGGGGGGGGACTAAAATGCTTTAAAGTGCAATTCATTTTTTCGTATTTTGTGGACTTTTAAGTTGTGTCAACATAATATAATTGTACCGTGTGACCACATAATAATGACGGCAGTTCTATATCTATATTTCAGTAGCCACCGTTTAAGGGCGGGGGACAGAACTGGTTTTTCTGTTTTCTAGAAAATGGTTTAAAAATATCCTTTTTCTGTTTCATGCATTTTTAAGAAGTTAACTTGTAATGTCAAAATAAAGTAATTGTACCGTGTGACCAAATAAGAATGACGGGGATCTATATTTCAAAAAGTAGTAAGAAGTCAAAATACAGAAATTGTACCGGGTGGTCAAAAAGGAATGACGCCATCGCTTGTGTGATCAAACAGAATGGTAATGCTATATCTCTAAAAAGCACTATGGGGGTCATTCAGTAATTTGGCACAAGCCTGTTGAGGGCCCACAACAAGAGAGGGACAATAAATAAATAAATTAAAAAAAAATGCTTAAAAATATATTTTTTTCTGTTTCTTGGATTTATCGTTTTCTCAAAATACAAAATTGTATCGAGTGGTCACTTGAGGGGGGGGGGGGGGAAAACAGAACGCGAATGTCTATAACAGTTCATAATCTCCAGTACTTATAAAATTTACGTCACTTTTCTACCTTGGAACAATGGAGAAGGGGGTAGGGCCATCAAGATAGATCTAGAAGGAGAACACTGTTTTTCTCTGTTTTCGCAAAAATAGAGAAGTGGGTGGGGTTATCAAGAAAATGCTTTAAAAAATATCTTTTTTTTCTGTTTCGTGAATTTTTAAGAAGTTAAATAGTTTTGTCTAAATAAATAAATTCTACCAAGTGGTCAAAAAGGAATGACGTAGTCACCGCTTGGAGAACCAAACAGAACGGAAATGTCTGTCACAAAAATTTAGGAAGAAAACTGTTTTTATCGCTTTCAGAATAAACTATGTGGTTTTTCAAGAAACTGGCTAGTTTCGTAAAAATAAAGTGTGGTCAAATAAGAATGACAGAGTGCTATATCTCAGGAGGGCCAAGCAGAACGGGAATATCTGAAAAATTTTGAAACGTTAAAAACTCCTAAAAACCTAGAAAAAACGTCATTTTTCCATCTTGCAAAAAGGGGAAAGGGGCGAGGTAGATATTGTCATCAAGAAACCACTTTAAAGTATCACTTTGTTTTCTATTTTGTGGATTTTAAAGTTTTGATACAATTAAACAATTGTGGCCAAATAAGAAGGACGGATTTCCATTTGGCAGAAAATAACCGCCACTTCAGGGGGTGGGGGCAGCACGGGATTTTTTATGGAATTTTAAAACTTTTTTTTAAAACAATACAATCGTTCTGTTTTTGTTTGTCATGTAAAAATAGAGAAAGGAGAGGGGATATATTTTCCTGTTTCGTGCATTAAGAAGTGAAGTAGTGCTGTAAAAATAAAGTAGGTAATTGTTCCGAGCGATCAAACGAGAATGACGAAGTGCTATAGGTCGGTTAGTCATCCCGGGGGGGGGGGGGGGGCAAACGGAACGGGAACGTCTGTAAAACTTTAAAACATCTAAAACATTATCTATAAAGCGAACGCTTTTTTCTTTTACGTATTTGGGGGGGGGGGGGGTGATGGTCATCAAGTGAATGCTCTTTAAAGTATCAATTTTGTCAAAGTAAAATAATTGCACCATGTGACCAAATAAGAATGGCGGTTCCGAAAGTAGCCACCGTTGGAGGGGGGCGGGGGTCGCCAAACAGAACTTTCTCTGTAAAATTTTAAAACATCTAAAACATCATAATTGTATAAATCCAGAATGAGAAGACTCTGTTTGTCTTTGTCTTGCAAAAATACAGAAGGGGGGGGGGGGGAGATGGGGTTTTTAAGAAAACGCTGGCGGGGATTTTTTAGAAGTTATCTAGTTTTGTCAAAATACAAAATTGTACAGTGTGATTAAAGAAGAATGACGTAGTAACTGCATGGGTACCAAACAGAACGAGAATGTTTGTAAAGTTTTTAAGCGTGTAAAAGTACTATCGCAAAAATCTTGAAATAGATTCTAAACGTAAAGTATTTGTACCGAGTGGTCAAATAAGGATGACGGAGTCTTATATCTCAGTATGGCCAAACAGAACGGGATTGTCTGTAGAGTTTTAAAACATATAAAACAATACATCGTATAAATCTAGAAAGAAAACGCTCTTTTTATATCTAGCAAAAATGGGGAGGAGGGTAAATATGGTCATCAAGAAAATGCTTCAAAGTATAACCTTTTCCCTTGTTTGGGGATTTTCGAGTTTTGTTAAAAATACGGAGTGAAGAAATAAGAATGGCGGGGTTTTATTTTGCAGAAAATAACCACCACATGTGGGGGGGGGGGGGAAACAATACGGGATTTTCTATAATATTAAAACAATACAATACAATCATGCAGATCTAGACTGTTAAAGCTCTTGTATTCCTTTGTCTTGCAAAAATCGAGAAAGGAAAGGGAGAGGCGGTTGAAGTGGTCATCAAGAAAATGCATAAAATTTTTTTTGTTTCGTGGATTTTTAAAAAGTGTCCAAAATAAAGAAATTGCACCCAGTGCTCGAAAAGAATGACGGTGCGTTATATCTCAGAAAGCAGTCTTGCAAAAATTTGTCTTGTAAAAATAGAGAGGGGGGAGGGTGTAGTCATCTTTTTTAATTCGCGGATTTTTAAGAAGTTAACGTAACTCATTTTGGAGGGCGCTATTATGGCCTTCATGACTCTTAGTTCGATCTTTTTGCATTTGGTAGCTTATATCTCTGGCACTTCAATCAAGAAAAATCTTGCATATCACATATTGTCAAAAATCAGATGTGCGCATTCGCAGACTGCGCAATGTCAACTTTCTTATATATGTATAGAAATATTTTTTGAAATTTTAACAAGAGACAAGCATATCGCATATTGTAAAAATCAGATGAGCGCATGCGTAAACTGCGGATTGTCATCGTTCTTATTTATGGAGATATTTTTTTCAAATGGTAACCTCAGATGTTTCTAGTAAAGGCAAACATATCGCATATTTGTAACATCAGGATGTACGTGTGAATATCTACGCTCCTGATACGAGTAATTTCCTGAATACTGTTGCAAAAATAGAGCGAAGAGATTTTTATATTTAGAAAAACTAATGACACATTTTCCTTCTGATCCAATTAAATTATTCAATGATAACAGTTGCGCTATTAGGAGAACATGTGGTTTCGGAGTTGATTTCCATAATTTCACTGGAGCGTTTAATGCTTTCTAATTCATGCCTTTTTTTTAAATGTCGCAATAGAAAACAAAATGATGCAACTGAATATTTGATTTTGTTCTACGCTCCTGATATGAGTAATCGCGTGAAAACGGTCGCAACGATCAAAAAGGCTGCCGCGAGACTTTTATGCTCAGTAACAATGATTACACATTTTCCTTGCTTCGGGCGCAATCAAATTGTTCCTTCGTAAGAGTTGCGTTATTAGGAGAACATATGGTTTATGAAAGTGGTACACTTCTGTAATTCCCCTGGAGCTTTTAGCCGTTTTTGCTTCATATGCTACTATTTTTTTTTGAAAACAAGAGCCCATGAGTGAATATCTGAATGTATTCTGCGCTCCTGGTATGAGTAATCGCCTGAAAACCGTTACAATGATGATGTGCAAAAAGGACTCGGAAAAACTGATCCTTGCTTCTGGCAAAGATTCAAAACTGGAGTTATTGTTAGCAGATTCCCACCCAATTGATGGGTAAGTGGTCTCTCGTTCGGAGTATGCATTTGTGACATGGAAACTTGTGTTCATTGAAGAGGAGATCGCATGACGGTTCTGAAAACGAGGGAAGATTCGTCAACGTCACATTTGTATTTTCGCTCCTCCGCAAGCGGAATAAACCCTGTTTTGTATTAAATCCCTTCAGAGCAACGTTCGGAACAAGACGAATTTCGCTTTGTGTTGGCTCGCGCCGTATATTTCTTATTGAAGGCAACCCCATCAATCTCCAAACGCTTCGAAGTAGGCCATTATGTGTTCCTCGCCGAACGCGAGCGTTTCTCATTTCGAGGGCGAGCGAAAAAAATCGATTATCCTTACATGTTGAATGCCCGCGAAGTGATCATCAATATGGGCGTGATGAGCCCCTGCTTCCCGACCTACCCTACAACGATGCTCGCGCACTCGCCCCCGTTTGTTTAATCTTATTTGGATTACACCCGCGAGAAGCACCGGCATTTGAAAACTTAGCGCTAACGTCGGATTATTACATGCGAAGCGATTTCCTTACCTTTTATCCAGCGGCGGGTTGCTTTTCTAATTCTAATTAATTTCGCGTGGGTGGGGTGGGGGCGAAGTTTATCTAAATCGGAGGAAGAATGCGTTTGCCGTATTCCGGATTCGACTTCGTCGGTAGGTGGCGCTGGAGGTAAATCTAATTAATTTGTAATTCCGACTCGTTTCCGTTTCACATACGACCTCCTCTTCCCATTTATCAAATGTTCGCGTGTAAACCCGCGAAGTGCTTTTTTTTTCTCTATCGTGTGTCATCGTTGCAGCAACCACTTTGCATAGCGCACGACATGCAGAGTACTTAATTGGTTATGTGCGATAAACGAGGAGCCTTTGTACCGTTTGATTCGTATATTGACCAATTCTCGAGAAGTTTACAAAGCGTCTCTTTTGCTTTCTGTGATAGTGTCCCGAAGCCACTTGAGAATACTTCCTCTCTTATTGTTGAAAAGTGGATGCCCTCGACTGGATGATCCTTTCCACCCACCTCCCTCCCCAATTCAGTTCAGATCGTAAAATGTTGATACGCAATTGGGATTTACTGAAATTGAAATGCGTCTACTTACTTTTATTGTATCGGAATATTTTCATCACATCGCTTCATTCTTCTTGGTTGCTTGTTTCCTGATACTAGAACCTCTTCTGAAAACAAATTAATGGCTTTAAACTGCGAGGAACAACAAAAAACCCCAAATGATGCACTATTTTTTTGGAGAGAAACAAAAACAACCAGGAGAACAGACGTACATTGGTTTTTTATGTACGCCTGATACAAAAAATTAATCGCATTAGGGACATTAAAGTGGAATGAACGACAGGGATGCACAATTTTTCTGCAGAGAAATAAAACAGTATCAGGAGCGCAGAAGTGCAGTCTCTTGGATGATTCTAGTCGGCTTCTTATGTGTTTCTGGTACTAGATCATTTCTAAAGACAAATTAATCGGATTAGAAACATTAAAGAGAGAGACACTACATCAATACCTGATAGTTTCTGATACACAGTTGTTTCTGGAGTTAAAGGAGTCAGCCTGGGTTACTGTCCGCTGGTTATCACGGTCTCCCGGTAAACACCTTTCAGAGAATAAATTATTCCCATTAGTCGCATAAAAGTTTTAATAGCTACAGGAATTGCATTTGAAAATCCACAGAATGAGAAGCGCAAACGTACCGGAAAGTGTTCGTACTCGCAGGGCCTTTATGTTCTCCTAATACTAATATTTGTTTGAACACAAACTATATTCGCATTACATACATAAAGATGCCAGAAACGACCGCGACACATTGTTTGGTTTTTTTAGAAGAACGATAATCAGGAACGCAGAAGTATAAGCAAGTGTAGGTGTGTGGGTTCGTTTGTGTGTTATGTTCTCCTACCAGAGGGAACTGAAAACAAATTAATAGCGCTAGGAATATAAAGTGCGAGAAACTAGAGGATCCGCTCCTGATACAGAAATTTTCTGTAGACAAATAAATAAAATCGGGAGCATAGAAGTGTTTGATCCTCGTTGGATTCTGACGTGCTCCTGATAATAGATCCTCTCTGAACACAAATTAATCGTATTAATAACATTAAAGGGCGAGGACCTCGTTGATCTCTTATGTTTCCCTGGTACTATATCTTGTGTGAAGAGAAATTGATCGCATTAGGTACATTAAAGTACAAGGAGTATAGGAGGAGTATAAGCCACGGTTATCTGATAGCTCTTGATACACAATTTTTCGGAAGAGAAATAGAACAAAATCAGGAGCATATAGATGCAGGCGATTCTGGGTGCGGGTTGATCATCGTTGGCTTGATATGGTACTAGAACCTCTCTGAATACAAATTAATCGCATGACGAATATTAATGGGGGGGGGGGGGGGAAATACAGGAATCCACGGTTATCGGTCAGCTCCCGATACAAATTTTTTCTGGAAAGAAATAAATAGAATCGGGAGCATAGGGATGCAGGCAGTGTTCGTTCGTTCTTATGACCTCTTGAAACTGGAACCTTTCAAAACAAATTAACCGCATTACAACATTAACGTGTGTGGTGCTACGGCAATCCGCGATCGCCTAATTGCTTCTGATAATCTATTGTTTCTGGAGAGAGATAAACAGAATCAGGAGGCAAGTTTAAGTGTTTTAGTGGATGCTCATTGGCTACCTATGTCTTCCTGATACAAGAACCTTCTGGAAAATAAAATTAATGTCACTTCTACTGTTTCTGCACAGAACCAGGAGCATAGAAGTGCAGGCAATTGTGTGTGCTTGCTTCTTTTGTGTTCAGATCTTCTCTGAAGACAAATTAATCGCATTAGAAAAATTAAAGTGCGAGAAACTACAGGAATCAGCAGTTACCTGCGTAATAAATAGGAACAGGAGCATAGAAATGCAGGCAATTTTGAGTGTCCTTTGCTTCTTATGACCTCCTGATACTAGAAGCTCACTGAAAACAAATCAAAAACAATAAACTGCATAGAATTAAAGGTTTTCGCGAAACATAATCAGAAGTGTAGAAGTGGATGCATTTAGTTGATCCTCATTGGTTTCCTATGTCCTCCTGATACAAGAACCTTTTTGAAAACAAAATTAATGGAATTTCTGCTGTTTTTGCAAAGGAATAATTAGAATCAGGAGCATAGAAGTGCAGGCAATTGTGAGTGTGCGTTGATCTTCGGTTCTTCGGTACTCCTGATACTAGATTCTCTCTTAAGGCAAATTAATCGCTTTAGAAAAATGTAAGTGCGAGAAACTACTAGAATCCACGGTTCTTACGTCAATTTTGAGTGTCCTTAGGTTCGTATGACCTCCTGATACTAGAAACTCTCTGAAAACTAATCAAAAATAATATAAACTGCATAGAACTAAAGAAATCTGCGATCGCCTCCTTGCTCCTGCTAACTAACTGTTTCTGGAGAAAGACAATCCGAATCAGGAGACAATTGTAAGTGTCTTATGTAGTTGATCTGCATTGGCTTTCTATGTCCACCTCTCGGTCCACCTGATACTTGACAGCAAAATTAATGAGATTTCTGCTGTTTCTTCAGATGAATATGAAGAATCGGAAGCATAGAAGTGCAGGCAATTGTGAATGTGAGTTGATCTTCGCTTCTTTTGTGCTCCTGATACTAGACAAATTAATCGCATTAGAAAAATTAAAGTGCGAGAATTTACCGAAATCCACGGTTCCTGCGTAATAAGTAGAACTAGGAGCATAGAAATGCAGTCAATTTTAAGTGTCCTTGACTTCTTATGACCTCCTGATACTAGAAACTCTCTGAAAACAAATTAAAAATGATAAACTGCATAGAACTACAGGTATCCGCGATCTCCTGCTTGCTCCTGATAAACTAATTGTTTCTGGAAAGAGATCAGGAGGCAATTGTAAGTGTCTTAGTTGATCCGCATTGACTGCCTATGCCTTCCTGATACGAGAACATTTTTAAAAACAAAATTAATGCCATTTATGCCGTTTCTCAATAGGAATAAATAGAATCAGGAGCATAGACGTGCCGGCAATTGTGAGTGTGCGTTGATCTTCGCTTGTGTCTTTTGTGCTCCTGATAATAGATTAATTGTCTTAGAAAAGTGCGAGAAATCCGAATTCGCCTGCTTGCTCCTGATACCAAATTGTTTCTGGATAGATAGAAATAGAATCAGGGCGAGGCAATTGTAAGTGTCTTAGTTGCTCCTCGGTGCTTTCCTATGTCCCGATACAAGAGCCTTCTTGAAAATCAAATTAATGGCATTCCAGCTATTTCTGCAGAGGAATAATTAGAATCAGGAAGATAGAAGTGTAGGCAATCGTGCTCCTGATCACAGATTGTCTCTGAAGAACAAATTAAACGCATTAGAAAAATTAAAGTGCTAGAGACTACAGGAATCCACGGTTACCTGCATAATAAATAGAATCAGGAGCATAGAAAGGCAGGCAATTGTGTACTTCTGTTTTTATGACCTCCTGATACTGGACACTGAAAACACACCAAAAACATTAAACTGCATAGAACTCCAAGAACCCGCGATCGCCTGCTAATAACTATTGATTTCCTATGTCCTCCTGACACAAGAACCTTCTTTCTGCTGTTTCTGGAGAGGAATAAATAGAACCAGGAACATATAAGTGAGTCCAAGTTGATCTTCGCTGGCTTTTTTGTGCTCCTGATAAATTAACGTACGAGAAACTACAAAATCTACGCTTACCTGCGTAATAAATAGAATCGGGAACATAGAAATGCAGGCAATTTTGAGTGTCCTTGGCTTCTTATGACCTCCTGATACTAGAAACTCTCAGAAAACAAATTAAAAACGTTAAAAACTACAGGAATCCACGATCGCCTGCTTGCTGCTGATAACCAATTGTTTCTTGAGAGAGATAAACAGAATCGGGAGCGTAGAAGTGGAGACAACTGTAAGTGTCTAGTTGATCCTCATTTCGTTCGTAGGTTTTCCTGACCCAAGAATCTTCTTGAAATCAAAATAAACTGCGTTTCTGCACGGGAATAAATAGAATCAGGGGCCGAGAGGTGAGTGTGAGTTGGTTTTCCCTGGCGTCTTATGTGCTCCTGATACTAGATCATCGCTGAAGGCAAGTTAATCGCGTTAGAAAAATTAACGTGTGAGAAACTACAAAATCTACGCTTACCGGCGTAATAATTAGAATCGGCAACATAGAAATGCAGGCAATGTTGAGTGTCCTTGGCTTCTTATGACTTCCTGATACTAGAAACTCTCTGAAAACAAATTCAAAACATTAAAGTGCATAGAACTACAGGGATCCGCGATCGCCTGCTCGCTCCTGATAACCAATTGTTTCTTGATGGAGATAAACAGAATCAGGAGCGTAAAAGTGGAGACAAATGTACGTGTCTAGTTGATACTCATTTCGCTCGTAGGTTTTCCTGACCCAAGAACTTTCTTAAAATTAAAATAAATGGCGTTTCTGATGTTTTTACACGGGAATAAATAGAATCAGTAGCATAGAAGTCAGTGTGAGCTGGCGTCTTTTTTGCTCCTGATACTAGATCGTCCCTGAAGACAAATTAATCGCGCTCGAAAAATTAAAATGCGCAAAACTACCGCAATCTACGGTTACCTGCTTAAGAAATAGAGTCAGGAGAAATGGAAGCAATGAAATGAAGGCAATTTTGAATGTGATTGGTTTCTTATGACCTCCTTATACAAGAAACTTTCTGAAACAAATTAAAAACCTCGCTAAAAACATGACCGTGATCACCTGATTGCTTCTGATAAGCAATTGTTTCTGGAGAGAGATAAACAGAATCAGGAGCATGGAAGTTGAGGCAATTGTAATTCTCTTAGTGGATCTCATTGGGTTCCTATGTCCTTCTCATACAAGAACCTTCTTGAAATAGTTATTTTAATTGCATTTCTACTGTTTTTGCGTAGGAATAAATACAATCAGGAGCATAGAAGTGCTTCGCTGGCATCTTTTATGCTCCTGATAATAACTCCTCTCTGAATTAATCGCAGCAGAAAAATCAAAGGGCGAGAAACTACAGGAATCCACGGTTACCTGCGTAATAAATAGAACCAGGAGCGTAGAAATGCAGGTAATTTTGAGTGTTCTGGGCTTCTTATGACCTCCTGATACTTAAAACTCTCTGGAACCAAATTAAACATATTGAACTGCATAGAACTACAGGAATCTGCGATCGCCAGCGTGCTCCTGACAAACCAAGTGTTTCTTGAGGAGATAAACAACAGCAGGAGCGTAGAAGTGATGGCAATTGCAAGTGTTTTTGTTGTTCCTCATTGGTTTCGTATGTCCGCCTGATACAAGAACCTTCTTGAAAGGACAGGAGCGTAGAACACAAGCTATCGACATACAACTTGTTTCTACGAAGATGATTAGGAACGTAGAAGTGCTGCCTGTTGGTTAACCCTCATTGGCTTCCTATGCGCTCCTGATAGTAAAACCGATACATTTTATTCGTGTTAGCATTGAATAAAAGGGGTTTTAATGTATAAGGGAGTGACTCATGACTATCTCTGCGCTCCCGATACCCAATTTGGCGAAACTACGGGGATCGTTACTACTTGCAATCGTTTTTTTCCAGAAAAATAGGCGAGTTACGAATAATAAATTTTGCATGTTTGATGTGAAATTAGCAATAACAATTCGGCAAGAAATATTTAAAAATATGCAAATATAATGGTTATTGTTAGGGGTTGGGATGCATTGCCTGTACGAGCGTTGTAGAGAATAAGGAATTGTAACTCATAAACTGTGTATAAATATTTTAGTAAGTGGTTTGCATATTTTTGCATATTTACGGCTCAATAGTTATTGCGTTCTATTAAATATGCAAAATATTGATGGAATGTTACCATTTTGCAGAATATTTTCTGTCTTTGATTATGGGAATTGTGGAAATGAATGCGAATATATAGGTAGGTTCTCACCGTTTCGTTCAACTGCTCGTCTATCCTTGAGTGGACGTGTGTAAGTTGGTGTTTAATTTATTTCGTACTTTCATCAAATTATTCCCCACTCTTACGTGCGGGTGCATTTCTCGACCCAAACGGCATTCGATGCCAACCGTTGAGTGCGATATGCTGCAGCCGGATATTTTTCAGTGGCAAGAAATAGAGTAACTAAATTTCCATAAATAACACGAAAACGAGCATTTTCCCGACCGTCATTAGCACCGTCGTCGTCCCTTCACTCAATTCGGTTTGCAGTAATTGCCATCTCCATAAATTTTCATTTTAAATCAACCTACTTGCTGCCCTGCACAAATAACTCATCTGGCGTAATGAAATCACGAATTAAGAAGCCATAAGGTCGCTCTTGCCCGGGAATCCCTACGGATAGTTAATCTAATTAGGTAAGAAGCTATCGAAACGTGAACTTTTTTAGCTTTTCGATATTACAAGAAGCCAGCTGTAGCTTGCATCGCCCTCTAATTAATCAGACCATGATACGTGATGGATTCGCCCATAGATTTGTCTGTGCCGTTTTGAGTGGGAGAGGTTCAAACAGTAGGTACATGCGTTTGGCGCTTAGTGCACTGCAAACCACTTCCTCCGTAGTTCCCCGATTATGCTACCACAAATTTACATTGCATAACGTACCAGATAACTCCATTTTGATTGAAATTGAGATTAATTGGGAGGAAAATTTACGAAATTAACGATTCATGCGCATGATCTCGATTTTTTTGATCAGGTTCGATGTGTCCTTTCGTCCAAGTGGTATATAGAGCTCCAACCAGGTCTTGTACCTACTCTGGCATAATCATCGTGCCATATCGGACAGTCTAGGAAGTCAAAAACGGCAGAATCCGTACTTCAAATATTTTGTGCCGTATGACTTACTACCCAGAGCATCTGAAGAATCTAAAAACAAGTACAAATTGTGCACAACTCTTTTACAGATAAAGTGCAATTTTGTTTAACCGAAATAGCTTTTGTTTTGACATCACCAATGGATATATTTCTTGCAGACGTCTCAATCGCCCTTTGTGAGAACCCTCTTCCGACAATCCGTTCTTGAGGTATAAGGGAATATACCCGATCACGATAAGAGGTCGAGGAGGACTATGGTTGGTAGAAATTAATTCCTTTCGTTGAGACCTTTCATTAGAGTACCATGAAGGATAAAACTAGCCGCCCCCCGCGTACTTTGATAAGAGGGCAGTAGTTGGTAGAAAACGGTTCCTTTCTGTGAGACCTTTAATTAGAATACAATGAGGGATAAAATTAAATTTTAACCCCCCCAGGCCCCGTCGCTCACTGATCTCGAAAAAGAGTCGCACAGGAAAGTTATAGTTTGTACAAAAAAAATTCTTTCGATGAGACCTTTCATTATAATACAATGAAGGGTGTACGTCGCCGGGATGGGATGCACCGTGGAATTGATTGGAAGACTTAGAAAGAATTATTAACAATATTTAATATGCTGGGTCTCTATGAAAGATGGAACCAAAGCTTTCACTCTCAAACCGTTTAAGATATAGACATAAAAATTACAACCCTTCCATTTGAAATTATTTGACACAGGGTTTTTGAGTTCGACCACCATTTTTAATGTTTTTAAATCGGCCCTTAAAATACTTTGTGCCGTATGATCAAGAGTTTGTATATACACTAATGGTTTTTGGTGGCAAAATATTTGCATTTTACTGTCGAGTCAACAAAATTGCGCTGTTGTAAAATACGGGTCCGTTAACTTGGCTCCCCCACTGAGAGATTTCATAGTCGTATTATTTTGAAATGAATGCGCTCGTTATGCGCTCATATGCGCCACCGATAATAAGTCTTGCGCCATTATCGTTTTTTAGAAATCCGAAAAAAACATTTGGGGGGGGCCAAGTGAACGTAGCCCCCCCCCCCAGTACGTATTTTGTCCCTTGTAAACTAGGTCACCTGATACATTTGGTGATGCGCTCAATTGCGCCACTTGAATTAAAGCTATTTATTTGGCTATCCTTAAATATATTTGGGGGGGGGGGGCTAGTGAACGGAATCCCCCATAACGCATTTTGCTACCGGTAGCGCCATTACGGTTAAGCCATAAAAATTTTTTAAAAAGTGGGGGTCTAACGTAGCGTTTTCAAAAGTTATTTCCGGAAGTGCGTCCATTTTGAAAATATTTTACATCGATTCGGTCTTCGGAGTAACTCCTAAATACAAATTTTTAAAAACCTACCTATTTTACTTTCCCAGAATCGTTTAACTAAAGCTCCCAAAAAAACACCCTGTAGAGTGTTTCTGAAACACTATAATAGCGCCAAGATTTTTGTTTACGGCGCATTTTAGCGCATGATGAAAGGTACGATGTAGTAGAAAAAACATGTTAAAAAACGTAACTTTTGAAAACGTTAAGTTAGCCCCCCCCCCCCACTTTTTAAAATTTTTTTATGGCTTAACCGTAATGGCGCTAGCTTTAATTCATGTGGCGCAATTGAGCTCATAACCAGATGTATCAAGTGGCACAAATACGGTAGCCAAATGCGTTATGGGGGATTCCGTTCACTTTGCCCCCCGCCCCCCATGTATTTAAGGATATCCAAAAACAATAAGGGGCAAAGATTCTTTTTACGCGCGCATTTCAGCGCAATACCTGGAGAGTACAATTTCGTATGAAAAGTGTTAAAAAAACGTTAAAGTTGGCCCCCCCACTTTTTGAAAATTTTGTCACGGCTTAACTGTAATGGGCTAGCGTTTAATTCAAGTGGCGCAATTGAGCGCATAACCAAATGTATCAGGTGACCTAGTTACAAGGACAAAATACGTACTGGGAGGGGGCTACGTTCACTTGGCCCCTCCTAAATGTTTTTTCGGATTTCTAAAAAACGATAATGGCGCAAGAGTTATTATCGGTGGCGCATATGAGCGCATAACGAGCGCATTCATTTCAAAATAATATGACTATGAAATCTCTCAGTGGGGGGGGGGGGGGCAAGTTAACGGACCCGTAAAATACGAATGTAGCAGAAAAATACATTGCGTTTTGTGCGGTCTCATGAAATGCAATTTTGACTACATATACCGAAAATTCGACATACGTGTATATCCACACACTTGTGCCGTTATGACAAAAATAGTATGCTCCAGTTTGTTTTAGTTGCTCAATTGTACAACCATAATACTATGACCCATTCCGAAAAATTAGAAGTCGACCTTTACCAATGATTTGTGCCGCAAAAAAATGCAGGTTTTACTCTTTTGCTGAGAATAATTTGTGTCGTAGGATGGATTTTTAGTTTCAATATTGTGTGGTATAATTAAAAGATGTTTTTTGTTATTTGAGTTTCTGCCGCGTGATAATTTTAGTTACTGAAAGTCGAAGACGCAAAAGGCTACTTTGCAAATATTTTTTGGCTGTATGGTCTGGTAATCTAGAAATATGTGTACTAGAATTTCCGTTTTTGCGCCTTATGCGGCGGTTTCTTAGTTTTAATTCGTCATATGAGTATCACTGTATACCCGAATTTGAAAAATTAAAAATTGTCTCTCGCGACCACTATATGCGAGTTTGTGCCGTACGATAGAATTTGAGTAAATATGGTTTCTGGTTTTTGAAATTCCTCAAAGACAAAAAATAATGATAAAATGTGAAAAATTGTTACTCTGTCATACAACAATTTTGTGCCGTATAACATTCTACGCTGCGGGGTATTAGAGCTTGATTCTAGATCCCAATCAAGGTTTAACCTGACCATAAGATAAGGTCATAAAGTTAATAATTGTGGGGCAACGCAAACAAGTTAAAAAGTAATCGTAAACGATTTACATAAAGCGCATTTCCACTTGCATTCATTTCCCATTTGTAAGATGCAACTTCTGTTAAAATCGTAAAAATCCGGCCACAAATATGAAAGATAGCGTTGCACATGGGCAATCCATTTTTGACGTGCTACTTCAATTTCAGTTTATGAGAAGAATTTCATTTCAATGCTTTTCTAAATAAGAAAGTTGGAACTGCGCATGCGCAAACCTAAATTTTAAAACTAATGTTAGATTTTCCTTTGTTCCAAGCGCCTAAGTATCAAATTTCGTTTAAATTCTTGCCATAAATAAAAAAAGTTGGCACTGCGCATGCGCAAAACCAAATTTTGAAATTGGCGTTTGATTTTCCTTTATCCCAAGTGCCTATGTATCAAATTTCGTTTAAATTCTTCCATAAATAAAAAAGTTGGCACTGCGCATGCGCAAAACCAAATTTTGAAATTGGCGTTTGATTTTCCTTTATTTCCAAGTGCCTATGTATCAAATTTCATTCAAATACTTTTATAAGTAAAAAAGTTTGCAATTCGGTTTATAAATGGTCGAGATGCGAAAAAGGCACTGTGAATTTTGAATCGATTCGATTCAACTTTTGGCATTGCGTATTATATGGCTAAATCTATGCCCATATTGAATTTCATGCAATTCAGTTCATAACTAACGGAGATGTAAAAGAGATCGAACATTTCTAAACAAATTTATCGTTCACACGGACAGATAGATGGACAGACAGACAAAGGAACAGACGGAGAGACCAACCGGCAGGCGACAGATAGCAATGCAAAATTATAAAAGATCTCTAGGATCGTTAATAAACGGCAAAAGTGTAAAATTATGGAACATGTAAAAAACGGTTTTTTGTTTTTTTTACAATAACTTTTTTTGTAAGCTCTTAAGATAAAAAACTAGTAGCGTCGCAAAGTTAGCGGACGGACGGACGGACGGACAAAGTGGCCACAATAGCGCATTTTTTTTTTATTTTTGTGGAAATGCGCTAAAAATGTGAAAATTTCATAAACAATTCCGCATTGAAATTTCCGTGGTAAGCGAAAAACAGTTTTTCTATTTCAATTTTTAAATGTTCTTATTAACGCACTGTTTTCCATTCAAAACAGTGCGTTAATGAGTCCTATTAACACACCGTTTTTAAGTTGATATTAAAGAGGAAAACCTAAATTCACTGCCCTCTATTTGACACTCGATTGAATTTATTTTGAAATTAGGGTTATTTTGATATACAGAAAGACAGTCCCTTTCTCGTTGATTAAAAGCGAGACATGTAAGGCTGATAAAGATAATCAAATTACAAGAAGAACAATATGAAAAAAACCACCTAATTACTTTCCCCCAAAAGGGAATTAAATATTACGTTATGTAGCGTAACAACCGAGGTAACAACAATGTGGGGCTTTGAGGTACATTTTTACATTAATAATTAATGCCTCTTTTTGTATCAAGTTCAACGTTTACGTGCAATCTGTGACCAATTACTAGTACGAATGGTGTAACTATCTTCCGAAAAAGAACTACAGGTTATAAGTCGAGGATAAAGGAGATTGCGAAAGGGTAAAGGATGACGGCGACGAGGACACCTTCGGAAACACATTAATCAATTTTAAAGAAGCAGCTTATTGCTTTTGGCACTTGTTCTACGTTATTAATATCGTGAGGCCGATTTGTGTAGTATCGTTATGCTACCTAAGATAAAGTGACAATCCGAACGCGTCCCAATGAGTGGCACCTAACAACAATCCACATAGGAACGATCGAATCAATTAGTAACCGTTAATGGCAAATTACGAAAAGAAACGTTTGTTTTTACGTTAGTGACCAATGTAGGTAGAAGCGATCTCACATGTGCTAAATCTGTTACCTACTAGATGTAGTTAATTGAGGTAACATTGACACGACTGGATTTCATATCTTCGATAGAAGACTTTATTTTGCCTTTATGAATTATTTCGCAGTTAATGTACAAATTTCTGAAGTTAATTATAATTAGAACAAAATTGATAAGATTGTATTTAAAAATGTGAAATATTTGCGATCCCATACTGCCAACTTAATACAACTAACACTAATGCAACTTGTATGTCAAAATTCCCTAGTTTCATTATTTAGAGTAAAAGTTACTAACTTCAATTTGATACAAATTTCTGGAAAGTATCTTCTCAATAGGAAAAATTGTATAAGAAACTTGTTTCATAAGTCGCCCCAGCGCACTCGTTCATTAGAAAACTCGCCGCAAGCGGCTCGTTTTCTAAACTTGAACTCATGCGATTAACGCGCCACTGATGAAACTTGTTTCTTAATATACTATTCCCTATGGCAATGCGCGATTTAAGAAAAGATTGATAAAAATCACATTACTTACATTAGGTAAAATCAAATGGTCTTCTGTTGTTGTTAGAAATAAACGGGGATTTAAACAACTGCAACAGTACAACATATACAAAACGCAACAGGAATGGAAAAGTCACTGACCAGTACCATTTCATGGCTGAGTATCGCGGTGCGGCTCATTATTAGTGCAATTTGCATCACATTCGCAAAATTAAATGTTTTCATTTTCCTATTTCAATAAAACCGAATGCTGCAACGTCAAAGGGGGGTGTGGTTTTAAATGGAGGTAAGAGGGCTTCGGTTGTTTCAGAAATATAGTGGCACCGACGTGAAGTTAGCCTCACCAACATTAAAATAATGACACGTCAAATACTTCCGTCGTTTGCACATTAATTGCACATTTGGACACACTTCGATTTTTCGTTTGCACGTCTCTCTAAAAAAAGATACCAATACAACAAAAATATATGCGACGAACTTCCCTCTTAGCTCGTGCACGAACGGTATTCTAAATGATGGAAAGCACAATTATTTCAAGTTCATTTAATTGTCGAACAATAATATAATTGTACAGTTCAACTATCCTACAGTAGACGGTCGGTCACTCGGGCGCCACCAAGACTTCTCTCTGCTCCCCCGAAGTCTTGGGAAAGGGGCGGTCTTTTCGGATGGGGTGGAAAGCCTCCGGGTATCCTCTAGTGGAGAACGGAATACACCAGGGATCGGTAAGTGTTCACCACAAAATGGCGGCGGTCACTTCCGGTTAATCTAAAACAAATTATGGCCAACGGCCCGGACGGTAAATTTCCTAAAGGGAATAAAGCAATAAATCAATTAGCGGTGTCTAGGGGAAAGAAAAGCGGAAAAGCAAGGAGAACAGAACATAATGAAGTTTAGCGGAACGGTGGCAAAAGTTACGGTAGTGCAAAAAGGTAAACTCAAAACGGTAGTTAAACGGAAAGGACAACGGATTGACTTACGGTCGCTCAAACGGTAAAACGGTAAAACAAAAGGCTTGCGGTGGATTCGGAATGATACGGTTTCGCAAATTAAAGAAATCAAAAGGCGTACTTACAACTCGAAAGTATGAAGCAGAAAAGATCCCTCCCAAATTGAGCGTTTTCCTTTTAAAGGAAACCCATTTTGGTAGAAGTGGAACAGGGAATTTCCAAAGCCTCGCTGCATTCGCACCGAGCGGTGTAGAAAATAATTTGGTTTTTAATTAATTGCGGCTCCTGTGGTTATCTTAAAAATCTGGGACAATTTGCAAACAACTAGAAAAATTAGAGCGCCTCTGTGGACACCTCTCTCGACGGTTTCTGACAAGGTTTACTACTGCCCATTAACATGGCATTAATTAACAGCGCTTACCTAATTAAGCGTAATCAAACCTAAGTACTGATCAATCCAATCTGTAACTAGCTCCCTTGGACTTTTTCTTCTCAAACGGCGCTATCGCTTTAACACTCTTATCGCAACATGCAGGCATACGGACGGGACTGCAAAACTTGTAAACAACTCGATCTGAACTCGTTCTATCCTTGATTTTACTTATTATGGGAATCTAAAACATCTTACAAATAATTAACGGCGCTGAAACCAAAGAATATTAATTGCCCCTCATCTTCGCCAGGACAACATTCTTCGGTGGTTACAAAAATAACGCGGTCTCCTTGCGTAACGAAGCCCAAACCAATCGTTACATACAGGGTGGTCTTTGTAAACTGCAAACTAAATGGAGAAATTCCGGTTGCTTCGTCACACAATTGCCTCCTCCCCCCCACCCCCACATTACATTGATGGAACGCAATTATTTTGTTTGTATGCACATTATTTGCACATATAGGCACACCTCGATTTTTTGTTTGCGCATTTCCCTAAAAAAAGATTTTGAAAAAATAATAATGGTGGACTCAAAAAGATCTTAAATCCGGGTCCACATTATTGAAGCCACAAGCCAAACCCCGCCGCGGGCATGAGCATGGTTCGCGCCAGGTCCAAACTCTCGAACTGAACGGCGAGCCCAGTCCTTCAGATTTTCTTACACCCCCCTTCTCCTTAAATTTTTGTGAAGTTCTTTAGAATTACTTCCGGGCTTTTTTTTCAAAGTCTCTCCAGAATCTTCATTATTTATTTATAAGAACCTGGCAAGTAAAATCCGTTTTAAACCGTTACAAGATTTCTTTATAAATTCTTTACAAACTGGTACACTTTCTGAAAAATCTTGTCGACGTATTTTCAAAAATTTGACGTCTCAATTTCTTCCGAACCTCTTCGTAATTATTCTGAATCGCATTAAAATTTCTTCATGCTTTTTAAAATTGACCAAATGCCTTAAACTCTCTTTGAAAACATTTCAACCTACGTATCTGAGTATTCTCAGTTTCTTTTTAGATTTCGTCCAAAAGATGCTATTGGTCTCCAGAATTGTTTTCAAATTATAGGGATAGTTTATTCAGAATTCTTAGCAATTTCTTTATATTTTAAAAAGCAGTTTACGTTTTTGTTAACGATCCCTTAGAAATGTCTAGAAAGGTTTTGAAAATGTCTTTCGGGTCACCTATGAATCTTAAAGAACCTTTCTTTACTATCTCTTTACTTGATCAAAATCTTTGTAAAATGGGTTCGCGAAATGTCGAAAGTTTATCGAAAATGTGCAAAAATGTTTAAGGATTTTATGAATCTGTGTTATCTATCGTAGAAATGTGGAAGTGTAGAAACAATTTAAAAAAAAAACTATTTAGAAAAAGGAAGTGATGGAAATGTGTAGGAAAATTTAGATATTTCATATATAATTTATACGGTGTTTCAATGGCTGGTGCCCACATTGAAATTTCCGTGGCAATGATAACAGTTTCCCTATGGAAATGCACAAAGCAACTGGAATGGAAGATTAGCTGACCAGTACCATTTTACGGGTGATTATCGCGGTGCGGCTCATTATTAGTGCAATTGGATCACATATTAGTGAAATGTTTTTCTTTCAAATTTCAATAAAAGCGAATGCTACAACGGCAGGGAGGAGGGGTTACAAATCCACCAATTGAACCCAAATCACTCTGGTTTTGCTAGAGAGGGGCAGGGAGTGTAATCTATCTGGAAGCCCCTAGTCAGCAGAAATTTCGAAAGTTGTGGACCCGGGTACAATAAAATTAAACTAAGGAACCTTCAAAGTCAAGCTTAACATTATAAAAATATGTTTATTATATTGATAGTGGACATTTGGGAAAACTCACACTTACGTTAGAAAAAAATATTCCATACTCCATTGTATACCAAGGACTTTGATGTAGGTATCTGTGCCCTTCAATTTACTACAAATCACATTTACCTTCCTTTGTACTAGCTTCTACTAAATTGTAGAGTTCACCCTTTTTTTCTCTCTCGAACGATGTTTGTACACAATAGCGCTTCAGTACATGGTCGTCATTTCGACGATTACTGTGCAAGTGGTAGTTGTGGTGATTTTAGTTAAGAGTGAAGATGATTACTTAGCAAGTGATTGTTGTTGTAACTTTTCTACGCGTAATTTCGGTAGATGACTTGATAACGTCCTGCCTTTCGCGTTTAATTGGGCATCTTTTTTCGGAAGACGAACTAATCTACATCGTTACCGACCGTAAGGACACAAATTATGTGATCCACTTTTTGCCCAACCCACGAATCCTGGTAAATCCCTTTGAGAATGTACATAATTTGCAGGGAAGTTACGGTATGAACTGGGTCGTCCATGCGAAATGTCAGCGATCTCTGTTGGAAATGTTGGATCGCCTCAATTCGAGCACGATTTGGAGTGAAAGTATTTCGGTGAGGGGGAAGTATATCTTCGTGATGCCTCCGACAAATTTAACTTCTACATTTTTGACGTTGTGGAGATACGGCATTTTAAGCGCAATTGTCGCTATTGACAACGTTGGTTCCGTTAATTTTCACTGGAGTAGTCCTTTCGGCGGAAACGACTGCGGAACGACGGTCAAAGTGATCAATTCGGAAGAATGTGGAGACAATAATCTAACGATGCAGTTTGGAAAAAAGCTGCGCAATTTTCAAGGATGCCCTCTATACCACATAACTAGAAACGCAAAAAGTTTTGAGCACTTTCTAAGAGTACTATGCCTGCGTACACAGTGCACCACGTCATATCTTGTCTTTACAACTCTTCGTGACTACTTCAACCTCACCATCATTCCAGTTGAGAATACCTTCTTCAACATCGTTACAAAATACGAATTAGTGACTATTTTCATACCGCTAATTTTCACTAACTACTAAAGCTACGTTGACCACAGTTTTCTCGTCGAAACCGTAGAACATTTTTTGGTACCGCCACCACCATTACCAATTTCCATTGCACAAGCTGTTATGCGCATTTTTAAGTTGGAAGTTTGGATTTTACTTGGTATCGCCTTTTTATTGACAGTACTCACCTGGTGGTTATCTCTTTTGTATTCTTATGAAAAGGACAAAGTTCAAAAAATATTCGAAGCATTCAGCGGCGTGGTGTCTCTGCTTTTTGGATTATCTACAAGAATACCAAAATTAGTTGTAATGAAATGGTTTTTGATTGTGTACGCATTTTACTGCATTCACATACAAATTGCTATCACTCCGGATCTTTTCAAGATTCTATCGGTTACGAAATACGAAGGTGCCATCCATGATACGGCAGCGGTGATCGATTCCGATTATTCAATTTGTATACCTTACACATATAAGTCAGATTTTAGGTTCGAGGAAGCCGAAAACACGACGTACTCAAAATTTAAACGCAAGATTGCGTTTATTTCGCCGCTACCCTCACCTTTGACACGTGCTATAAAAGATCGAACGTGCGTTGCCGTGGTGCCCAAACTAACTGTCTACGCCTTTTAAATTTATGAATCAAAGTCTCGTATCGATGGTTTCAGCGATAGTTATATTATGCCCGAGACAGCATTCGTCATTCAAATGAGACCAGGTCATTACATGATGCACACACTGAACGAAATTATTGTGCATTTAAAGGAATCGGGCATATACTATATCAATGAAGCGAACCACTGGAAATACATGGAAAGGTGGTTTATGGATGAAGAGGTTCCGATTCGTGCTGTGGATGAACTTGGTTTAAAAGAGCTGTTTCCTGTGTTTATAATTTTTGTTGCCGGAAATTTACTCTCCGTTTTGGTTTTTATATTAGAACTCCTTGTGCACAAAGTTCAAAGGCAGAACTAGTTTTTGTGCCCAACATTTTGCTTCGGCACAACGCGTGTTTTATCTCACTTAGTGACTTTACAAGAAAAAAAACTGTTCTATTGCTCTTGCGGTTGCTTTTCATTCAGGTAAGTGATTGTAATCTTTTCTAGCCAAAACCTAAATTTTCGAAAAAAACATGAGTCATATGATACAAATTTGGTCCTAACATTTAAGTCCACACTGGTATTCTCCAAAATGTAAATGTGTTCTCCAACAAATTTTGCGTCAATCGTTGTCGCGAAGGATGCTTTTAAGGGCAATCAAAATCCCTTATAGTCCAGATAGTCCACGCTAAATAGCACTAAAATGATTTATTTTCAAAAAAATTAGTTACCGGGCGAAACTGGGTTTTTCAGGTAGGTGAAATGATTACAAATTTGGAAAAAATAATTAAAACAGCTGAATTTTTCCGCGGGTGAAATCCCGGTGGTTGAAAGGGGTGGAAAGTGGTGTTTTGCAAATTGTGGCAAAATTATTAATTATAAACGAAAATGTTCAATGTAAAAGTTATAGAGGTTTAAAAAATGAACAACTTTTGTATCTGCACTATTTTTACATAACCTCCAATTTTCCTAGAAAACTTTTTTTTTCGTGTTTTTTTCTTATTTTTGCGAAAAAAAGTCGTAGGGGTTTGAAATTTGGAGGAAACAGCTTGTTTTATGATAGAAAAGGAGATAATTTTTTGGGCCCGTAAAGTTGAACCGTCTCCAAGATCTCACGATTTCTGAAAAAAACCACCTGTTTTTCAAGGGGATAAAAAATCTATTTTTTTTCATCGTACGCGGGGTAGCATAATTTTCGGGAAGACATATTTTAATAATCAAAAATAAAAAATATTATTCCAATAGAAAAATTTTAAGAAAAACGGCAATAACAAGGGAACGGTTTTAAGATATACACTGTTTTTGACGTAGTAGGGAAATAGCTTTTTTTCAACTAAATTTTCGTATTGGATCCGCGCTAATAAACAGTTTTTGAAATTTGTCCTCTCTTTCCTCTTTAATTTTGTTATATTGTTATATTGTTGTATTTGTTGTTATGATATTTCGTTTAACTGCTCTCATAAATAAGAAAGTTGGCATTGTGTATGCGCAAAACCAGATTTTGTAACTGGCGTTAGATTTGACTTTATGCAAAATGCCTATGTACAAAATTTCATTTAAATGCCTTCATAAATAAGAAAGTTGGCATTGCGCATGCGCAAAACAACATTTTGGAAACGTCGTTAATTTTACTTATATTCGTAGTGTACATGTAAAGTTTCATTTAACTATCTTCATAAATAAAAAAGTTAGCATCCTAGATTCGTTAAACCAAATTTTTGACACTGCGCATGCGCAAAACCAAAAAATATGGGTATGCACGGAATCCTTGGACCAAGCCCTTTCAAATGAGTCCTAATATCGCCAAAATCGGTTCGGTGGTTTAGAAGGAGTAGATACGTGTGACGGACAGACGGACGGACGGACGTCAAAGTGCGGCCAATAGCAATTTTTCACTTTGAGGAAAATACGCTAAAAACATTTCTTAGTGCTTAAAATGAACAAATCTATAACATTATGTTATTATGTATGTACCATTCCCCATGAAACATCCTGTATACAGTCTGTTTCAAATTAAGTCGGTACTATTTGCTAACTTTCTTAGTTGGGTTAGAAAGACGATTAAATTACCAAAATTGTGTATTTTACTTTCCGACTACATGCGAAACAAGTCTCTGCATGCGAAGTATGTATAAAGGAAAGTAGTATAATCGTGATAAATTTTCGATATGCCAATAATAATTGTATTATTAAATGGGAAAATAATGTACAAAATTTAGGCGTAACGTTTGATAATGCACTGACTTTTGAAAAACATGTAAATAAGTCATACAGCTTAGCTATAATGAAACTGAAATCCATGTATTATTTAAGATCTGTACTATCTGCAAGAACTAAGCTTAAGTTAATTCAATCTCTAGTGTATCCACACATTGAATACTGTAGCTGTGTATATTATACTACATTGACGCAGAAATGTAAAAACAAACTACAAAAATTGCAAAATTCTTGTGTTCGTTTCGTAGCAGTAATACCGTTCCAAAAACATATTACACCATACTTAAATCAGTATAAATTATTAAATGTTGAACAAAAAATGAAGTATGCTTATGCTATATTTTTGTACAAACTAATCAACTCCCAGAAGCCATGTTATCTATTCGAAGAACTTAAAAAAAGGACAGAAACTCATACCTTGCAGCTGCGTTATAACACGTTCACAATTCCGCGGCACAAAACCAGCAAGTTTCAGGGAAGTTTTGCTTATAGCGCTGTGTCATTATTGAATCAAATAATTGATATACTGAACTGTAACCCAAACCAATTCAAAACATGCCTTTTGGAAATTGTAAAACTCCCACAATCTTAGGGTTACTTTATTTATTTATTTATTTATTTTTTGTTTTTTTTTAAAAGTAATTTATTTTCATACTTAGTTTATAGAAATATTATTATACTCATATATTTTTGTCAATACTGTAGGTATAAACTGAATGATTAATGTTAATTTTATTAGCTTGGTAAGAGATTTATGTTACACCTTTTAATTATGATTATATTTGGAAGGGTGGTAGATCGCCTACCCAGGCGAACCCTTGTCCATTTGTAAGATCTTGCTTACAATAAACTTTATTATTGTCGGTGTATCTTGTGAGAACTCAGGTCTAGCCTGGTTAACTAATCGCACGGATTAAAATCAAGTAACGATTAGTGTCTGTGTGTGTGTCTAGTGAAGTTATGTAGGGTTCTAAAGAAAAATAAAAATTAAAAAAATAAAATAAATATTCGCACACTCACATTGGAAATCTAGGGATAGTATGTAATTCATACTTACCAACATAGCTATTAATGGCCACAATAGTCAACGCTATCAGGAAAGAAGAAAACATAACAAAAATATCATTATAATAATTCCTGTACTTTTATTAAATAGAGTTTATTGTGTAAGTGTTTCTTTGGCTTTGCGTTTGGGTTGTATACGAGTGGGTTGTGATAACGTGGTGTGTTTATGTGAAGAAGGAGTTTTGTGTTTTTTAACTGTGCTAGGACGTGTAACTTTATTCAGTGGACCTGTCTTTGTAGTGCAAGTTGCGTTACTTGTATTTATGGTGTTTCTTTGTTCTAGAGGTTGTATTTGTGTTGTTGCTTGGATTATTGGTGGAGACATTACGGTATTTTGTGAGCCTCTAGTGCTGTTAAGGTTGCTGCGTTTGGGTTGAGTACGAGTGGGTTGTGATAACGTGGTGTGTTTCTGAGAAGAAAGAGTATTGTGTTTTTTAGCTGTGCTAGGCCCTGTAACTTTATTGGGTGAGGGCGTCTTTGTAGTGCATGTTGCGTTACTTGTATTTATTGCGTTTGTTTGTTCAGGATGTTGTGTTTGTGTGGTTGGTTGAGTTAAGGGTGGAGATATTACAGTATGTTGTGTATCATGTTGTGAGTCTAAAGTGCTGTTTAGGCTTTTGCGCTTGAGTTGAATACTAATGGGTCGTGGTAATGTGGTTTGCTTCAGAGGTGAATCTCTGATTGTAGTATATGTTGTATCATTTGTTGTACTTGTTTGTTCGGTAAGTTGTATTTGTGTGTTTGTTTGGGTTAGAGGTGGAGATATTACAGTATGTTGTGTATCGTGTTGTGAGGGAGTGCTGTTGTTTACATGTATACGTTGTGGATCATTTCTGTATGTAGTATCTTGTGTTATGTTTAGAAATTTACGAACAATATGGCATGTGTTGATAATGACTGCTTTTTGTAAATGTTTGTATGTGTTTTTGTCTAAACCTAATAGTTGTAAATTGTGGTGTATTGTCTTTGGTATAACTCCAGTAGCACTAAGAATAATGGGAACTATAACAGTAGATTTCATTCTCCATTGCGTCTTAAGCTCGATAGCTATATCGGTGTATTTGCGGTGTTTTTCTGCATGTGTTTTAGTTAAGTTGTTCGTGTTGGGGATGGCAATGTCTATAATACAAATGGATTTTTGTGTTTTATCTATAAGTGTAATGTCTGGTCTATTATTGTGGATAGTTTTGTCTGTGAGTAGTGTCATGTCCCAATATAATTTGTGTGTGTTGTTTTCAAGTATGATCTGTGGCGTGTATTTGTAATATGGTGTCTTATCTGTTATGAGATTGTGTTTAAGAGCTAATTTTTGATGTATGATTTTAGCTACCTGATCGTGTCGATGTTTGTATTCTGTTTGTGCAAGTCGTGTGCATGCCGATATTATATGTTGGATTGTTTCTGATGTTTGTGAACAGAGTCGACAAGAATCGTTTGTCACTGTTTTGTCTTTATGTATGTGTTTTTTATAGTTGCGTGTATTAATGACCTGGTCTTGTATTGCTAACATGAAACCCTCCGTTTCCGGGAAGATATCACATTCAGACAACCAAGTGTGCGTTGCTATAGAATCAACACAATCCTGACTAACCTCTTGTGGAAATCGTCCATGCAACGGCTTTTGGTTCCATGTCTGTTATTTGTGATGTATGTAAATTTGGATGGAGGTGGGAGTATATTAGTTTCGTGTAGGTTAAGTGGCGTGTAAGATTTGTCTGCATATGTTACTGTTTTGTGTAGGACTGAAGTATCTGTTTTGTTATAAAAGTATTGTCGCAGATTGTGTATTTGTGTTTGGTGCAATAGTTTTATATCTGGAAGTCCTCTACCTCCTTCCGAACGAGGAAGGTAAAGTCGTATAGTAGAGGAGTGAGAGTGATGTATATGGTGTTTTGTTAATAGTGTACGTGTGTTTCTCTGTATTTGTTCTAAATCTGTATTTGTCCAACGTATAATCCCAAAAGAGTATGTAAGCACTGGTGTGGCATAAGTGTTAATAGCCTTGATTGTATTTCTACCGTGTAATTTTGTTTTAAGTATACTGCGTACTCTTTGTAGGTATTGTGTAATAAGTGTTTGTTTTATACTCGTATGCTTAATGTGTGTGTTTTGCTGAAAACCAAGATAGTTTCATTCTCGTCCATGGAATTTATTAAATTACCCTGTTCGAGCTCATAATCTAAAAGTTGTCTTTTACCAGCTGTGATGTGTTGTGTTTTACATTTATCGATTCCAAAGTCCATTTGTATGTCACGTGAGAATGTTTCGGTAATGTGTAGAAGGTGATTAAGTTTTATGCTTGTGGAAGAGTATAATTTAAGATCGTCCATGTAAAACAGGTGTGTAATGTTGTGATGTATTTCGTGGTTGTGTTTAATATTGTACCCAAAGTTAGTAGTGTTTAACAAATATGAAAGTAGATTAAGAGCAAGACAAAACCAGAGCGGACTTAAAGAATCGCCTTGAAAAATTCCTCTTTTAATTTGTATTGGGTCGGTAATAAGTTTTGTGTCGTTTAGTGTAAGTGTTAACGTAGTGTTCCAACATGACATTATGTAATTGAGGAATCGTGTAATATTGTTGCTGACCTTGTATATTGAGAGTACTTGTTGTAACCAAGAGTGTGGTACTGAATCGAATGCTTTTTTGTAATCAATGTATGCAGTGTGTATGTTTCGTTTGTTATGTCTGGATTGTTCAAGTATAACAGAGTCTATAATGAGTTGCTCTTTACAGCCTCTGGAATACTTGGTACACCCTTTTTGTTCTTCGTATAAAATGTTGTTATCAGTACAGTGTTGGTATATTTTGTTTGTAATGCATGATGTAAGGATTTTGTATATTGTAGGAAGGCATGTAATTGGTCTATATTTACATGGGTCTTGTGTATTGTTGTCTTTTGGGAGCATATACGTGATACCTTGTGTAAAGAATGCAGAAGTGCGATCTGGTGAATTAAGAAGTTCAGTAAATTGTTGTGCAAGGTAAGAGTGAGTGTAGGTAAAAGATTTCCACCAAAAGTTGTGAATGTTATCAATGCCTGGACTTTTCCAGTTATGTAAGTGATTAATAGTTTGAATGATGTCTGTTGTAGTGATGTTTGTGTTATTCATAGGGGTAATGTATTCAGTGCGTGTGGTTTCTGTGGTAATCCGCGGGGCGTGTGGATTGTGTTTAATGTCTTTGGTCCATAAGTCAGACCAGTATTGCTGGAGTGAGTGTAGAGATGGTGGAATGAGTTTTTCATTAGTGCAAACAGTAACAACAGTACCACTAGTCATCTCAGTCACAGGAATTACCAGTAAAAACTTGACATTCACCCATACCTACCTACACACACAGATACAAAAAGCAGTCTTTCTGAAAACGCCATCCATAACCCGAACATTTCTACAACTACAACAACAGATATACCTGCTCTTGAATTTATTATTTTATAATATCAGCAGTTCTTAGCTTCAACAGTGTTATGGCCGTTTGCACCGACAAATTTAAGTTGAGCTTAGCTTAAGCGTAACTTAAAATCCATGACAGCCATTGTCCCAGTAATCGTTGTCGTGAATTTTAAGTTTCGCTTAAACTAAGCTCCGGATGAACATTTTTGTGTTTAATCGAATCGCATGCCCAGACTGCGCAAGGCTAACTTTCTTATTTTTGGAGCTTTTAGTAAAAGCAAACGTATCGTATATTGTAAACATCAGATTAATTTGCGCATGCGTAGGATGCGCAATATCAACTCTTATTATTAGAGGTATCTTTTTGAAATTGTAATCACAGATGATTCTATTAAAGGCAAGCATATCTGATATTACAAACATTAGATGTGCGCATGCGCAGTCAGTGTCAACTTTCTTATTTATGAAGACATTTCTTTGAAATATTAACCATAGATGCTGCTAGTAAAGAAAAAGATATCACATGTAGTAAAATCGAAAACTACAAATATCGTTAGCAAAGGTAAACATATCGCACATAGTAAAAGTTAAATGCGTGCATGTGCAGACTGCAAAATGCCAACTCTTTTTATTTATGAAGATCTCTCTCTCTCTATCTATCTATCTCTCAAACATCGCATACCTATAGCATAATTTAAATGTGCTCCTTTTAACCATATATGCCTCTAGTAAAGAAAAACATAGCGCACATAGCAGAGACCTTTTGGGAAATACTAATGAATTCATGCAAAATGCGCCGAAGTTACTCGGCGTAGGGCGAAAACCTTTTGACTTGTTTTGTCGTTATTTTCATATTTTAGTATTGACCCGCCTGAAGAAACAAAACTCACATTACATGAGGTAAACTCATCTTTTATCTTCCGTTTAAAATAAACGAGATTTAAACAACTGTCACCGTAAAACAAGTCTGAAACGCACCAGGAATGGGAAAGTAATTGATCAGTACCATTACACGGGTGAATATCGCGGCGCGGCTCATTATTGGTGCAATTTGCATCAAATCATCAAAATCACACTTCTGCGGTTTTGAACTACTTCTAGTGGGATTGTCGTATAGCCCTGATTTTTTTTGCATCCTTCATGGTATCCTAATGAAAACAAAATTGTTTACAAAAATTAAGTAAAGGTTAACTTCATGAAAATATTTTTATTATCTTTATAGGTGGACAAGGGTCTATTTATTTGTAACTTACATTCTGGTCAATAGAATTACTCTTGTATACCTATGGTTTGTCTATATATACAAATCCCCTTTTCTTTGCTTTGTTTTAGTTTTTACTAAGTTGTATCATTTTCGTTCTCGAACCTGATTTGTATATAATAGCGCTGCAGTAGGTACGTGGTCGACATTTCGATCATTACTGTGAAAGTATCCGTTGTGGTGATTTTAATTAAGAGTGGAGATGATTACTTTACAAGTGACTGTTGTAGTAACTTTTCTACGCGGTATTTCGGGAGATGACTTGACAACTTCCTGCCTTTCGCGTTTAATTGGGCATCTTTTTTCGGAAGACGAAGTAATCTACATCGTTACCGACCGTAAGGACACAAACTATGTGACCCACTCTTTGCCCAACCCACTAATCCTGATAAATCCCTTTGAAAATGTGCATAATTTGCAGGGAGGTTACGGTATGAACTGGGTCGTCCATGCGAAATGCCAGCGATCTCTGTTGGAAATGTTGGATCGCCTCAATTCGAGCACGATTTGGAGTGAAAGTATTTCGGTGAGGGGGAAGTATATCTTCGTGATGCCTCCGACAAATTTAACTTCTACATTTTTGACGTTGTGGAGATACGGCATTTTAAGCGCAATTGTCGCTATTGACAACGGTAGTTTCGTTAATTTTCACTCGAGTAGCCCTTTCGACAGAAACGATTGCGGAACGGCGGTGAAAGTGATCAATTCGGAAGAATATGGAGACAACAATCTAACAATGCTGTTTGAAGAAAAAGTGCGCAATTTTCAAGGATGCTCTCTATACCACATAACTCGTAGCGCAGAGAGTTTTCAGTTCTTTCTAAGAGTATTGTGCCTGCCTACTCAGTGCTACCCGTTATATCTCGTCTTTAAAACTCTTCGTGACTACTTCAACCTCGCCATCATTCCAGTTGAGAATACCTTCTTCAACATCGTTACAAAATACGACTTAAGTAGTGACTAATTTCATACCGCTAATTTTCACTAACTACTCAAGCTACCTTGACCACAGTTTTCCCGTCGAAGGCCTGGAAAACTTTTTGGTACCGCCTCCGCCATTACCAGTTTGCATCGCAGAAGCTGGTACATCTATTTTTAAGTTGGAAGTTTGGATTTTACTTGGTATCACCTTTTTGTTGACAATAATCACCTGGTGGTTTTCTCTCTTGTATTCCGATGAGAGGCGCAAAGTGGAAAAATTACTCGAAGCATTCAGCAACGTGCTATCTCTGTTTTTCGGATCGGGTATTGCAAGAATACCAAAAATTGCGATAATGAAATGGTTTTTGATCGTGTACACATTTTACTGCATCCACGTCCAAATTGCGATGACTGCAGATCTTTTCAATATTCTTTCGGTTACAAAGTTTCATATTTATTTATTTTTTTCCATTTGATTACAGTGTATAGGTAATATTGGAAACGTTCGAGGGTGCTATCCATGATACGGTAGCGGTGATCGATTCCGATTATTTAATTTGTATACCTGAAACGTACGAGTCAGATTTTAGGTTCGAGGAAGCAGAAAACACAACGTACTCGAAATTTAAACGCAAGATTGTGTTTATTTCTGAGATCGCGGCCCACAGTCCTCTGATACGTGCCGTAATATATCGAAAGTGCGTTGCTGTGGCGACCAAATTGGATTTCTACTTCTTTCAGATTCATTATGCAAAATCGCGTATCCGTGGGTTTAGCGACGGATTTATTATTCGCGATACACCATACGTCATTCAAATGAGAACAGGTCATTACATGATCCATACACTGAACGAAATTATTGTGAGTTTAAAGGAATCTGGCATACAGGGTGGTGACTTGCGTAACGCATCATAGGGATTTCAATGTAAAATTCATAACATGCGATTATTGGCTCCCCAAATTATTTTAGAGCAAAAATGTATTAAGGTTTTTTGTAGAAAAACATTTTTTACATCAATCAACCGTATTATTTTTCAATTTTTTGCATAATAAAGACGGAAAATTGGAAGAATAAAACCCCCTTCTTTTTCAATAATCTGTGATGCCATGGAATTTTATAATACAAAAACTACGCCAATATCTGTCATGCCATGGAATGTCTGCTATAAAACAAATCAAATTCTATCACAAAGTATTATATTTAGAACAGCGAATTCAACATAAACAAAGACCAAATTACTAAAAACGGTTTCCTAATATAACAATTAACAATAAATGTTCGAATAAGTCACCATTAACTGCAAGACAACCAAGTCGATCATACAATCCATTTCGAACTGCTGCTAATTGATAACTGGACATCTTTTTGTTTTAGAGAATTCCATGGCATCACAGATTATTGAAAAAGATGCGGGTTTTATTTTCCCAATTTTCCGTCTTTATTATGCAAAAAATTGAAAAGTAATGCGGTTGATTGACGTAAAAATTTTTTTTCTACAAAAAACCTTAATACATTTTTGCTCTAAAATAATTTGGGGAGCCAATAATCGCATGTTATGAATTTTACATTGAAATCCCTATGATGCGTTACGCAAGTCACCACCCTGTATACCAAATCAATGAAGAGAACACTTGGAAATACATGGAAAGGTGATTTATGGATGAAGAGGTTACGATTCGTGCTGTGTATGCACTAGGTTTAAAAGAGCTGTTTCCTGTGTTTATAATTTTTGTTGCCGGAAATTTACTCTCCGTTTTGGTTTTTGTATTAGAACTTCTTGTGCACAAAGTTCAAAGGCAGAACTAGTTTTTGTGCCCAAAATTTTGCTTCTGCACAACGTGTGTTTTATCTCACTTAGTGACTTTACAAGAAAAAAAAACTGTTCTATTGCTCTTGCTGTTGCTTTTCATTTAGGTAAGTGATTGTAATCTTTTCTAACCAAAACCTTAGTTTTCGAAAAAAAACACGTTGTTGAACTTGTAGTGTACTTACCCCTCAGGTTCTACGCTAACTTCACACTACAAGAATATGGAAATAAAGTCAACCTGGCAACGTTTAAAAATGGCCACCCGAATGACTATTCCCTCCAAAACTAAACAAGATCCCGCTTATATTTGAAAAGTGGCACGTGATCAAACATCTAAGGCAGGGCTCCCTTACGTTAGTTGTAGACAACGCTTTGATCTGAAGCACAGTAGAGAAGGAACGTAAAATAAAACACTGAAATTGTGAAAAGTTGGTTTAATAATGATCGTAATTATTATGATTGTAAAAGCTCGGAAATTTAAGTCGAAATTAATTACATTGCAAAAATAAACTTTGAAAATGGTAGTTCGCCGAATAAAAATAGAAATAGGCTGGGAAAAAAAGAGCTTACCAATAAAAAAAACCAGCCGTCAAATTAATATCAAATTGTGTTGTAAAATTAATTGTTTGTAATGATGTTAATGCCTAACATAAAATTATAACATCACAAAAAGTAGCAGGTAAACTTTAAGAGGTAACATATAGGTTAAAAACAAGTTTTGGGAATTATGGGTCAGGTAAGCAGGTACCAAAATTCTAAGAAAGGGTGAAATACACAGGATGTGACTCATCTTTGGTGCAATAAAGTCCTTTTGTTAAAAGCAAGATGGAAAATTACATGGCCTTGCAGGCAAATTTAACTAAAAACAAAATATGTGGAAATTATTGAATCGTCAACTCATTTATCGCACATAGATTCTAAACTGAAGAGTTTTGATTAGCATAATCTCGCCCCCGCAAGATAGGTAGCGTCGCCCCTCGTTCGGGGTTTCGAGCCTACAGTTGAATGTCGAAGACAATCACGGAATTAGGTGTCGTAGCTCAATTTTGACTACAGTTTTTACCACCCCCGTGACTGCTTCATTCACGGAGAAAATGTTAGTTACAAACAAGTCAGTACATAAATCAAACGAATCGGAAATTTCAACATATTAAAATAAAATGATCACAACTTATTTGAATGTTACTTCAGGGACAAGACCAAGTAATCAACATCAATAATCATAAATTAAGCAAAGATTACACCAAAAACGTAAACGATTACAAACAAAGGGATAACGGTATTAAACATGTCATTCGACATTACGGTTAAACCAAGTAAATTTCAAAAACAAAGATTCAAACACACAAAAAAACTCTCCAATGTGGCATACAAAACAGAAATGCGATATAAAGGAATGCAAAAGTTACTACCTGCATTAAATAATACAAAATATCAACAAACATTTATTGGAGCGACGCGTACACGACCGCCATTCAAAACAAGAGGCCAAATGTAACCCCCGTCCGTGATTTCTAAATGGCGCAGGCAGCTTTTTCCCACCTAGAAATTGCATGGTTGCCAACTCTCAAAAAATTATGTATCCTCGTAAGTTGTATATACAGGGTGGAACCTCTCAAACATAGTCATATAATAAAAGTTTGGTCCACAAAATGAAAATGTTTTCTCCAACAAATTTTGCGCCAATCGTTGTCGCGAAGAATCTTCAAGACTTAAGGGCAATCAAAATCCTTTAAAGGTCAGATGAAAGGTCTAAAGTGCGGGACGAGGCGATAAAACACAAGGTGTCTTAAATATTGTTAAATAAAGACTTAAAACCATGACAGCCATTGCCCAGTAATCGTTGTCATGGATTTTAAGTTTCGCTTAAACTAAGCTCCGCTTAAATTTGTCGGTGCAAACAACCATTGAGACTTAACTCTCAGTTCCTATGATTTTTACAATAATCAAATACATATAAATTCTTATTTTGTTCACTGTAATTCTGACGCCTCTACTTGTTGTTTTGATCCATCTTCCATTGTGGCTATGCGGTCTCATTACATTTGTATCTCGTGGCCACGTACCAGTTTCTAATTTCCCTTGTCTACAACATTTACAGGTAAACAACATTTGAATCCATTGAACATCCGCTGCAAATTCTTAAAGAACCGACCAATATTGTATACAATTTTATCGCCGGAATCGGTGTTTTTCTTTAGATAACAAATTGTACGGCCCTCCCTTGAAAAAGGCTTCTTCTATGAAAAATGGTAAACTGGATCGCTTCTGGTATGATACAGCTGAGCCCTGTTGTGAGCTGTTCTCGTACAATTGTTTCTCGTAGTATGAAAATTTGCAGGAGAATGAAGCCTGTACTTACCTCGACGGCATTCAAAACTTGCGTCAAATTCTCCTCCGAAACGTTTCGACCGATTTTCTTGATTTTTTTTATAGTTTTACCATCACTATTCGCTATAGTAAAATTTTTCTTTCGACCATTCGAGAGGTCACAAATTTAATCATCAAATTCAACAGTCAGTTTGTGTTATCAAGATTAAGTGTAAAAGAAGTGAATTTTTTGTTAAGCTGTCATCGAGTGTCTGTTTGGTTCTTTGTGAACCAGAAACTCGCAGTTATGACCAGATTATAGGATATATTAAAAATAATCTAATTAATTAATTTTCTATCAATCGCTTGCATGCGTGGTATCTGTAAACAGGCTCTGATAGTCTTTCTTTCAGCTTTAGCCCGGATAAGTGCTATTTTATCCCTTAAAGACCGGATGAAATGTCTAAAGTGCGTGACGTGGCGATTTTTAAGACCAAAATAATTGCTTTGAAGTACTTACCAATGAAGGCTTTTCTTTCCTCTTAGAGGCTTTAAAGGTGAAAGAAGAACCCGGGAGGTTTGCAGGTTTTTAAATACCTACTAAGATCTGCAGAAATTTTTTAGAGGCCTCGATGATTCTTGAGAACCGTTAAAGGCTCTTGAAGATCTTTAAAGCTTTTTAAATGCTATTGAAGGCCGCAGAAGAACTTTAGCACTCCTAAAGGCTAATAAACGAACGTGAAATAAAATCAATAGGTATAATTTTACTTCGAAATTTCTACTGCTGATTTTCGTATTCACGCGATGCCCTTGGAAATGTTGGATAAGGGTGTCATCGAGTCCTTGGAGTAGACCGATTGCGATGTAAAAAAAGGGTCATAGAAATTTTGCTACTTTCGTTAGCTCATTAAAGTTACTAGAGGCGACGCCTATCCTTTGCCGTTTGTTTCGAACATTCGAGATCATCTTCGGGATGCCTGATTTCTAATCAATTTGGACATAAGGTCGGTGTATTGGCAAATCCCTCTTACCGAGGATTTTCGACCATTGACAGCTTTTACGCTACCGTCCCGGGGTCTGTACCAATTTAAACGACTTCCTTTGGATAACACACAGCTCTTGGCAAGGAGTGGTGTCTGGTAGATTTGGAGTCTTTCTGTTTTAAAGATCTTGACGATATAATAATCGTTACTCGATGGATGGATCTTTGAGATTCTGTGTGGACTTTCGTTAGCTCATTAAAGCTACTAGACGCGACGCCTATCCTTTGCCGTTTGTTTCGAACATTCTAGATCATCTACGGGATGCCAGATTTATAATCAGTTTGGACAAAAGGTCGGTAATACGTAATGAGAAAAATGCTGCATAATAATGTAACATACCTCGTATTGTTCATGTACAAATACAAATCCGTAAAAAGTTTCAATGGAACCACCACAGTCATCAAAGAGAAACAGAGGCCACTCCAAAGATAAATATGGTAAAGTCAAAACAAAAGCCCTTGTTCAGGTAAGACACGAACCAACCAATCAATTAGACGGCGGAAACTTTACTGAAGCGAACGAATACAACTTGTTGGTAAGATAAACTTAAAGAGAGGATGACCCAAAATATCATGGGAACCACTGCACGACCTCGGACGGCAACACAAAGAACTAAAGTAACAAGAAATCTATACTGAAATAATAATACATTTACTATAACAATTAACTAATTGATTACAAAGGAGATACCTAGATGGCGTAAGAGTATTGAATACCTACCCCTTATCGGGTGTGCGACGGAGTTCGTTGCGCCGTTCATACTGGTGCGGCGCGGTTACCGACGGACGCTTCGTGTCGATGCGCAATAAATATTGATCAACATTTGGTGTCCCACGTCCTAATCGTGCCAGAATACCCATCGGACATATTTTCCATTTTCTAGGAAATTTGTCCGCTAGGTATTCTCGCACGATTAGGGCTGTTGCACCATCCTGTTGAAACTCACAGTTTCCAACTTTTTTATGAAACTGAAATGAACCTGGAAGGTTTTCGGGAAATCCTAATTTAGGAAATATTTAAACCCAGCATACAGGGCGCGGGAAATCGAGGGGGTCATTTTAGTATTATTAAAAATGAACATGAACTCGAACTCATTTCCCCAATTGAGTTTACGTCGAACTCGCCTCTTTCGTGACACCAATTCTAACCTATTTATCTTTTGTTTCAGTATGTGGAGATATACACGGCCAGTTCTATGATCTTATGAAACTTTTTGAAGTAGGGGGACCACCCGCCAGCACAAAGTACCTTTTTCTGGGCGACTACGTCGATAGAGGATATTTTAGTATAGAGGTAAGTTTACGGGCGGCGGCCGCGGTTTCGCTCATTCGTTCCATCTCTTTTAGTGCGTTTTGTACCTGTGGGCCCTTAAATTGTGTTTCCCGACGACACTTTTCCTCCTACGTGGTAACCACGAGTGTCGCCATCTTACAGAATATTTCACCTTTAAACAAGAATGTAAGTAAATTGTTTTTCTTTTCGCGGGCGGGCGTGCGACACAAATTTGATTTGAAAGTGCCGCGAGCAGTTCAGGCGCGAGGGATCGTAAGAGGCAATCAGCACGTGAATATAAAATGCTCGCTAATATGTCGAGAAGTTAACGGAAAACCCTCCAGGCCAGAACATTTAGAATTTACAACTATTAATCTGCGAAGTTTGTAAACTTGGTAGGCGTTCGCCATATTTTAGGGCTGCTAGAACAATAGACAATTACGCCCTCTCCTTGCTTTAGTTATATGCCACTTTCGCTGTCTACTGGGAATCATTTTCGATAGGGAATATTAAGATATCATTTTTTCGCTTGTTCAAATTTGGATGACATTTTTCCCACGTTCTTGTACGAAAGGGAGATTCTTTGAATACTATGAAACGAACGAATGAAAACTTACAAGGTTTTATCTTAGCACGAAAGAATTGTGCGTGATGGCTCTTGAATCTTTTATCGCAAGTACACAAAATAGCACGCGCCTGCTCTAACAGAGTAGAACGAAACTTTTAGGTTCCAAGAGATCGTGGCAACAGCGCTCTCTTTCTGCAATACTTAGGTTTTTTTTGTTATCGTCAGACATACTTTCAGTCTTGACCGCTATGAAGCGGTACCTGTATGTAGGTTTTTTTTTGAAGAATTTTAACGCTTTTAAAGAGTCTTGAAGGATCTTGAATGGTTTTTCAAGGCTTGAAAGGTCATGAAACGGAATTCGAAGAATAAAATATTTGTATTGGACCCAAAATGTTTTAAAAAGGTTGACATAGCCCAAAAAAGGGCATTGAACATTCGTGAACAGTCTTGGAAGGTTTCGGGGTGTCCTGATCGGCCTTGTAGGTTTGGGAGTAGGTATTGAAAAACCACGAAGGCTCTTGAAGTGTTGGATGTGTTTCTGTTTCTAATTCTCGAAGGCTCAGTTAGGAAACTCCTGCTCTATCTATTAGGAGATCATGATTAAACTTTGTAGGTATAAGGAAAATATAATATGTAAGATGTTCAGTTAGAAAAGATTCAAAATTTGTCAGATTACCAGGAGCGCATGCTGGACGAGAAGCTCTTTTTCTAGGAAAAATATGTCGACACATTATTTTGGCTTGAAATGTATTAATACTCTTTAAATTACTTATGTATAAAAGTTCTTGCATTGGTCTAGTTTAGATGTAAATTGTTCTTGTAGTAAATTTGGTATTATCTGAGTATATGCTTCTTTCACATAGTTCTTGGTTTTGCCGACGGAGGTCGTGTAGAGTTTCCTTTAATTTCTTTCGGCGCACGCACTTCTTTTTACAAAGACCAGATTCGGTCATTACTTGCAGAAGAATACACGCCATTACAATTACTCTACAATTTTTGTCAGTTTTTTTGGGATTTGTGTTGATGCTGTATAAGTTTAGTGAAGTTTTCTCTTGTTATTTGACTTTCGACACTTCGATTACGCATTTGCACATGTATTGTACAAGTTCTAAAGCCGTTTTTCGTTATGTTAGCAATTACGCATTTACCTTTTCACTTTGAATAAGGCCTTACATTTATCTTTATTATTACCAACCGGATTGTGCTTTCTACATCGATATTCCTGAGTAGAAACCAGTAGTATTTTCTCAATATATGCGCAAGGAAGATTCATTTTCGGAGGTCCACCGGCCATCTTATCAATTGAAAAACGCCATAGATGAGTACCTTACTGACACAAATTAGATTACGAGTAATTTAATTAAATTAATCGTAACAATATTGTAATTACAACAAAATCAACAAGCTTTCGCCAAGTGGATTTATTAAAACACTTAATGTATCTTAAAAAATTGGATTTACCAAATAATTTCTAATTACAATACTTGCTCACCTTCAAAAAATCATTAAAACTTTTTTAAAACAGTAAAATTGAACCATTGCGTGAGGATATATACTTAATACAAAAAATCTAGCCACGTCGGAGCTATTTTTAAATATTGCAACCAAACGACCCATGATTTAGACTATGTGACCAAATTTTTTTAATACTCCCATAGATACTTAAATCTCCACAATGAAACTTAGGGAACGTACAACTGCACACGTGACATGGGCTAGCTCTAGGGTACACCCCTCTGAATTAATTTGAATTAGCCTGAATTAATTAGAATTAATTTGAATTAACGTGAATTAATTTGAATTAACGTGAATTAATTTGAATTATCGTGAATTAATTTGAATTAACGTTAATTAATTTGAATTAATGTGAATTGATTTAAATTAGCGTAAATTAACATGAATTAACGTACATTAACTTGAATTTGAATGTTTGGTGTACACCAAAAATGGTACTTGTTCCCCCTAAGCCAAATTCGTTTGTAAAAAATTATCGATTCCTGAAAAAATTGCCCATATAAATCCCCAGAAAATTCGCTTCAGAAAATTTGGTTGCGCTTAAAAAACCACCCTTGGAATGTTTCATCCCTAAAGGCTTGTTCTCGGAAAAGTTTCTCATTGGAGATGTTCGCTGTAGAAAAATTCTCATCCTGAAAGTGTAGCCTCGAAAAAATCACTATTGTGTTTGATCTTCAAAGACTTGTTTCCGGAAAATTTCTTCTGGGAAAATTCCCTATGGAAAAATTCGCTTCCGGAAAATGTAGGCTTGAAAAAGTCGCCTTGGGGATATGCGCACCGGAAAATTCTTTCCTGGATTAATTGTATAACAAATTTTTGTTCTGGAAATTTAGCCTCGAAAAAATCTCCCTTGGAATATGTGACATTAAAAACACGGCTCGCCCTGAAAAAATTCTTGTCCTGAAAATTTAAACACCGAAAAAATCGTTCTTGCAAAACTTTTCCCTGGATTACTTGCGTGAAAAATTTGCCCCCAGAAAATTTAGTCTCGAAAAAACTCCGTTGGAATATTTCACCCACAAACACTCGTCCTGACAAAATTTGCCCTGGAAAATTCGTTTCTCGAAAATCGCCGATTTCTGTAAAAAATCGCCCTTAGAAATCTCCTGAAAATTCACGAGGAAAAATCACTCTCATAAAAAAGGCTCGTAAAAATCTACCTTCGCTAGAATACTTGCGTGAATAATTCCAGAAAATTTGATGCGCTCTAAAAATCGCCCCTGGAATATTTGACCCCCAAAGACTTGTCCTCCGGAAAAAAATATACAAATTCGCTATGAAAAAATCGCCTTTTTAAAATGCTTCCATTCAAGATTCAACCCGTAATACAGTACAGGGAATATTCGCCTCTACGAATTTTCCTCTCGTAATATTTCACCCCCAACAATTTTCGGGGGGGGTTCTTCCTGGAAATCTTCTTTCCTAAAAAATTCGCGTACCGAATAAAGTCGTCCTTGGAATATTTGACTCTCATAAACTACAAGGAAAATTGTTCAGGGAAAATTCGCTATGGAAAAATTCTCTTCCGAAAAATTTGCCTACGGAAAATGTAGGCTCCCAAAATTGCCCTTGAAACATTCGTCCAGAAAAGGAAATTCGTTTACAGAAAATGTTGAAAAAATCTCTTTGGAATATTTGGTCTCCAAAAAATCGTCAAAGAAAAATTTGCGTTGGATGTTTATGCCCTGGAATACTCGCTTAAAAAACTCGCCCCGGAAACTTATCTCCAGAAACGTAAAAAAATCGCCCTTGAAATATTTGACCCACAAAACTTGTCCCCTCAAAATTCGTCTTGGGAATATTTGTCGTGGAAAAATTCATTTCCAGAAAATTCGCATACGGAAAATTTAGCTTCCAACAAAATAGGCCTTGGAATATTTGGCACTTAAAATCTCGTCTCAGAAAAATTCGCCCTGGGGAAATTCTCTCTGGAAAAATTCTCGCCTTGAAAATTTAAGATTGATAAAATTGCTCTTGGAAAATGTTTCTCTGGTATACTTGTGTAGAAAATTTGTCCCCAGAAAAAATCCGCCGTTCAAATATTTTACTCGCGAACTCTAGTCCTGGTAAAAATTTGCCTTGGAAAAATTCTAGATGGAAACAACTTTGAATGTTTGGTGTACCTACACCCCTCTGTGCTAATTTGAACTAATGTGAATTAATTAGAATTTACATGAATTATATGGCCTTTCTCCAGCCTACGTAGGGTCGTGATTATCGATGTTCCTTTTCGATAGGGAGTGAAACTGATGTTTTGTTAGAACCTCGCTTCTCAGGAATTGGTCCAAGACTTTTTCCATCCCCTTCAACAGGAACGAGCTGAGGCTGATGGGTCTATATACCTTGGGCAGGTCGATTGAGCGTCCAGGCCTTTTTGGTATGAAGTCCTGCCACGTTCTTGGTATGTAAGCTAAACAGAAGCTGGCTGTGTAGAGCTTACATGTAGTTCGCAGCAGAGTTGGACTGGGTCAAGCATAGAGTGACCCGGTGACCCAGTTAGTTTACTGACCCAGTGACCCGGTGACCCAGCTTGACCCGGTGACCCAGTGACCCAGTTTGACCCGGTGACCCAGCTTGACCCGGTGACCCAGCTTGATCCGGTGACCCAGTTTGACCCGGTGACCCAGCTTGGCCCAGTGACCCATCTTGACCCAGCTTTCTCAGTGACCCGTCTTGACCCGGTGGCCCAGTAATTAAATTATTGTTAGGTATCATCCAAAACAATTTCAAGTAACTTTTAATTCAAAAAAAAACTTCCTCAATAATATTCGGCAACAAGCACTTAGCCCAATTTCATTCAAGAGAACTAATACCTAATCAAATGCATTTGTTTATAGTTTGTAGTCAAGTAGTCAATGAAAGTATTTAGAGAAAAGATTTATTTGGATTAAGCTAACTAGTAGAAAAAAATTAAATGTGAATGAACACCTGTAAGCAAACTGGTAAGCCCTGAAGCAAAGAAATAACATTATTCTAATACAATTCGGGACATGGAAAGTTTTTTATGGCAGTATTAAAGCAAACATCACAGAAATGGCAGTTGTCAAGCAATCGAGTATTATTTTCAACAAACCAGCATTTCATTTATTGCATAATCTGTACACTTGAACCGAGGGCACTGACTTAACTGCGTTATTCGATCAAACTAGGTGACTGGGTCGAATTGGGTCCCCGGGTGAAATTGGGTCCCCGGGTGAAATTGGGTCACTGGGTCAAACTGGGTCAAGTTGGGTCACTGTGTCAAACTGGGTCACTGGGTCTAACTGAAAAGAGTATGACGTGACCCAGTGACCCAGTTTAATTTAGTGACCCAGTTGACCCAGTGACCCAGTCCAACTCTGGTTCTTGGTATGTAAGCTAAACAGAAGCTGGCTGTGTAGAGCTTACATGTAGTTCGCAGTACCCAAGAACCTTTTGGAAGAGTGCCGAAAAGTTACCGTCTCCACCAGGCGCCTTAAAGGGTTTGAGAGCCATTATGGGTGAAGATTTTTGAAGTTTCGCTTTTAATTCCGGAGTCACTCTGCTGTTCCATATAGACCTTAGGAGATTGTCGGAAACGGACGGTTTAGTGAGGATGTTCCGGACCTCGTTGGCCTATGTGGCTTCCAAGCTGCTGGCGATGTAGCCGTATACTTGGTGTCGTTACTCGTGATGCCACTTATTCGGAAATGACTCTCCACTTGGGCGAATTACAGTTCGAGGTCGGTTGGCCAGAATGGTAGCTTCATTTGGACGCGATGTGTCTCCAGGCGAGGGTCTGTTTTCTTGGTTTATTAATCGTTAGCATTGTCGTTTGTAAAGGCCATCGATCGATTGGAAAGATACTTTTTAAAAGCAAGCAAACTGTATTAAATAAAGTTAGAAGTTGATACATACCGAAATTGATCGCGAAGTCACGTAGGGAGTTAAGGTGGTCAACGAACAGATCCACTGAAAGGTTTCGCGAAAACTTTTCGGCTACAATAACTTTTCCTGTTAAACTCGTGGGAATTACGAAACAGACTTTTCGGTAGGTCGAAAAAAGTGAGCTCCTCCGCACGTCAAAACGTCGATGCCTATAATTTATTTCAATTAATACTTCCAATCTCCCAATCTAATTAGAGAACGTCAATCGCATTACCTGACAATGTTAATTATCGGATTCTCGCGTATTAAATTCTCTCTTTATAATTGAGAGCTCGGAAATGGCACGGGTACCTTAATTAGCAGCGCGAAATTGAAGAGGAGCGGGGGAACGTTTGCGAAAAAAAAATGGGCGGCGGGAAAACATCCCTTTCCCTGTGAAACATCGGTAGTAAAAGCGATGAGCTGTCAACGTGCGGGTTAATCGACGGGGGAGGCGTTACAGGGAAAAACTAAAAGAGACACGTCTTCCGAACCCTTCGAACTTAAAATATATTCCTTTTTTCGAGGAATTTTTGCTGTGAGTGCGTTTATCGACCAAGGGCACATAGAGTTGTTGCCTTTCACAGATGACATTTTTCTTCTTTACCGACAGTTTACAGGGCATAAGAAAAATGTTTGCGAGATCGGTATTCGCAATGAGCGGAAAATGAAACTTGGCTCACATAATTTCAAAAATGTTAATTTTGGGTTAAAAGTACTCAGATAAAGTTATACTGAAATTTGTTGCACAATGTCAACCAAATGGCGCATAATTGGCGCTTATTTAATTTTAAACAAAATCAGAATAGTACCAATATCGAAACAATGGCCTTGGTGGAGAAGATTTCCCAGTAACGTTACTAAGGAGTGTGGTGCGAGATCGTGTCCTTAGGTGAAGGGGATTTCCCGGTAACGTAGTTAATGAGCGACCTTGTTTCTTATGCAGTCTGTTCTTGAAGTTTTAAAGGGTTGTGTTATAAAAGGGGCCCTTAAAAAGTTTACAAAATCAGCTACGAGATTTTGAATGTTCTGGGAGTTCCACCAAGGTGTTTTCATTGTTCCTCGAAAGGTCCGCAATTTACAGCTGCCCGCATATGACGCTGTTATGGCATCACTTACTAATGCGATCGCCTCCTCCACCTGCCCTGCTGTCTATCCAACCGCTCTGGCAGTTTATAGGGCTCGCAATAGCTGTCCCTCTTATAATAAAGATGGTCCTCCACCTGGTCCAGACCTTTTATTCGTCCCCTGTAAACCCAAGGGCCTTGTACACGCGTGTCTGCTTTACAGCAAGTTGACGTCCTATAAAACAGCCCCCCCCCTTATTGTGCTGCAAATTTCTCTGTAAGAAGGTTAGTAGAAGACCAATGTATTTTCTGGCGCAAAAAGTGACGTCACACCAATCAGAGACGAACTCGTGACATCACAGCCAATCAGAGAAGAGTACGTCCCTCTCCTTGGCTAACGGGATACGGCCTTTAGAGCTCGCCCCTCTATGACATCACAGCCAATGAGCGGTGTGGTCCGCCATATTGGGTCGGTCGCCAGTTTATTAGACATTAAATTCGCCATTTTGTCGGGCGCTATCTTGGATCGGTCGCAATTTCATTAGTCACTAAATCCTCCATTTTGTTGCGCTGCATCTGTCTGCCGGTCTAGCACCGTCCTTCATCTTGGATGGTATTTCGAAGCCGCCATTTTGGATCCTCGTCATCGGCCACCGTCAATGTCCTTCATACACTTGTTCTGAAACCAGGATTTTGCCTCTGGAGACCTTTCAAGATGGTAGCTCTGTCATCCGGGAGCCCGTATAACACAGCCATCACCTTGGTTACCCTAGGGACGTACCTCTGAACTTTCAGGGACGCGTCATCTCAAGAGCCTAATAAGTGGGAAAGTCCTCTCCAACCACTCCAGGTTTTACCGGTCCCCGCATTCGGCCACAATTGCACCCGGCGGATTCGAGCGGAACCCTGCCAGTCGATCGTGGATTGGGGTCCCCTTCCATCCCGTCAACAACTGCATTCAATGAAGCCATAATGCACCTCGACTGATGTCCACCTCCAGGTACGCTACCGGAGCAATGGCCGCCCGAGAAATTTTGGAGTAGTCAATTTTTGGTAAAAAAGGAAGGTTATACACTTTTGATTGAGAGGTCTAATCGAAAAAGTACGAATCGTTTTGGATTCTGCGCACCAAAATTAATAAGAAAAAGTATTTTCCCGAGAAATTTTGGATTAGTCGATTTTTGGTAAAAAACGAAGGTTATACACTTGCTTTTATTGAGGCCGAAAAAAAAAATTGTCTGAGATCGACCGGGAAAAAACATTTTCTTATAGAATTTGGCCCGTGGAATCCATAATTTCAAACAGTTTGAAGATTGGGTTACTAGAGCCAAAGTTACAGCCCTTTGAATTTTTTTTCGAAATTGATTTTTTGTCCATAACTTTTAAAGATTGAGAGGTCTAATCGAAAAAGTACGAATCGTTTTGGATTCTACGCACCAAAAATTCTCCCGAGAAATTTTGAAACAGTCAATTTTTGGTAAAAAACGAAGGTTATACACTTGCTTTTTTTGAGGCCGGAAAAAAATTGTCTGAGATCGATCGGGAAAAAAGGTGTTTTCTCGAGAAATTTTGGATTAGTGGATTTCTGGTTAAAAAGGAAGTTTAAATAAACACTTGCTTTTTTTGAAGCCGGAAAATAAAATCTCATGCTCCCAATTTAAGGAAAATTAAACGAAACTAAGGGAAGTCCATTTGAGCTAAATTTGTATTTCAGTGCATTCCTCAAAGGAAATTGTTTCCATGTACATTTTGTTAAGCAAATAAAAACTGACACAATATTTTAAATATTCAAAGTCCGGGACGTCCATCCCTTGACGTTGATCCAACGTTATAATCTTGCAAGCGTGCATTTTTCAATGTCTTTCAAACGGGAAGAGACACGTTTCATTGTTTTTCTTCGAGGCGACGGTCGTTTTAAATATTTAAAATTGCGAAATAATTTATTTATCGCCACACTAGGCGGGGAAAATGGAGTCAACCCCTGCGCTCGCCTTTTCTAACATAAATTCACCCTAATGCCATCAATTCGTATTCCGACAAGCTTTCGTGCCGGTAGATAGCAACTTACCGAATTGATATTTATTAGACGAACTTCCCAAGAATAAATTGCCCGTTTTCTGCACCTATTGATACCTACTCATAATCGCAAAAAAAACACCTTGGTTGGAAAGCCGTTTTGGTTTTAGCAACGAAATGTAATGATTGTGTCACGGTTTATCAATTAAAAAGGTAGTTTAGGACTTCCGAAATGCGTTGAAAGCGCTTCCAGGATTAAGCAATGAGATTGTTCCCTGTAAACGTAATTCTTAAAATAAGACCGTAGTTTCCAGCAGCTCTCGAAAACCGCAAAAAATGCAGACTACTTAGGAGGGTTACCTTTGTAGAATTTTCATAAGCCTTTAAGAATTTCTACCTTTCAAAAGCCTCCACTTGAGAGCTTTAAACGGCATTTAAGAAGCTCTAATTGTATTTATCTATAAATGTATAGAAGGTCTGTGTATATGAAAGATTTAAGATAGAAAATGTGGGAGAGGCAAACAAGAAAGAACAGCATGAGATGAGTTACGCTGTACAGAGAGATTAAAACTGACAGAAAAAGAAGATTGAGACTAATGCAAAGTGAAAGAGGGGGAATACACATAGAGAAAACACTTTAAAAAAATTCTCTAGATCTTATAGACCTTTAACGGACTTTACAATTTATAAATATTTGTCTACAAGCTCAACAAACAATTTCCTGCAAACTCTTTCATGGTTTATGACTTTGTAATTGTAAGACCTTGAGTTGAAGGCTTTTTGAACCTTGCAATTTTCGATATTCACAAACAAATCCTAGGCTCACAAGGGGCCTTGAGAGATTTTCAATATTTCAAGGAATTTTATATCCAGGGCATTCAACAGGTTCCTAATTGATCTCCAGATCTTTGAAACTCTTCTAGATCTTTTAGACCTCAGAAGGAATTTTTACTTATAAATGTTTTGAAGGTCAAAAATTTTTTTTGATCCTTCACAACGCTCCCAAGGTTTATCACTTTTTAAAAATCAGCATCTCTAGAATCTTCAGCGACGGTTCATAACTCAAGGCTGTTCAAGTCTGACGAAGGGGCTTGTACCGAGCTTTTCAATACTTCAAGTCTGAGTAATTTTCTAACAGGTTCCTAAATGATCTCTAGATCTTTGAAAGTCTTCTAGGTCTAATTACTATTCATAAATGTTCAACTTTTTAAGGTCACTAGAATCCTTGCCTACTTTTAAATACTGAGGTCGAAAGGCCTTCCGAGCTTGTTCAATGGATCAAGGAATTTGACGGAGGCATTCAACGGGTTCTTATATGACAATGATCTCCAGATCCTTGAAAGCCTTCTAGATCTTTTAGACATTTACTTAATTCATAAATGGTCGAGTTTTCAAGGTCGGCAAAATCCTTTTATGGTCTTATACAACGTTTCCATGGCTTTTTAGCGCATTTCCACAAAAATAAAAAAATGCGCTATTGTGGCCACTTTGTCCGCTATTTGGTTCGTTATGGTGTCGAATCTTGTACCAAGGAAGGAATTGTTTCTGTACCGCTTACAAAAAAAGTTATTGTAAAACAAACAAAAAACCGTTTTTTACATGTTCCATAATTTTACACTTTTGCCGTTTATTAACGAGATCGTTTATAATTTTGCATTGCTATCTGTCGTCTGCCTGTTGGTCTGTCCGTCTGTTCCTTTGTCTGTCTGTCCATCTATCTGTCCGTGTGAACGATAACTTTGTTTAAAAATGTTCGATCGCTTTTACATCTCCGTTAGTTATGAACTGAATTGCATGAAATTCAATATGGGCATAGCTTTAGCCATATAATACGCAATGCCAAAAGTTGAATCGAATCGATTCAAAATTCACAGTGCCCTTTTCGCATCTCGACCATTTATAAACCGAATTGCAAACTTTTTTACTTATAAAAGCATTTGAATGAAATTTGATACATAGGCACTTGGAATAAAGGAAAATCAACCGCCAATTTCAAAATTTGGTTTTGCGCATGCGCAGTGCCAACTTTTTTATTTATGGAAGAATTTAAATGAAATTTGATACATAGGCACTTGGAATAAAGGAAAATCAAACGCCAATTTCAAAATTTGGTTTTGCGCATGCGCAGTGCCAACTGTTTTATTTATGGAAGAATTTAAATGAAATTTGATACATAGGCACATGGAATAAAGGAAAATCTAGCGCCAGTTTCAAAATTTTATTTTGCGCATGCGCAGTGCCAACTTTCTTATCTATGGAAGCATTTAAGTGAAATTTGAGACTTAGGCGCTTGGAACAAAGGAAAATCTAACATTAGTTTCAAAATTTAGGTTTGCGCGTGCGCAGTTCCAACTTTCTTATTTAGAAAAGCATTGAAATGAAATTCTTCTCATAAGCTGAAATTGAAGTAGCACGTCAATAATGGATTGCCCATGTGCAACGCTATCTTTCATATTTGTGGCCGGATTTTTACGATTTTAATAGAAGTTGCATCTTACAAATGGGAAATGAATGCAAGTGGAAATGCGCTTTACGATTACTTTTTAACTTGTTTACTTTTTAAATCCACAAAACCCTAGGCTCATAAAAGGTCTCCAGATCCGCAATCGCTTTTCAAAACCCCTAAAATTTTCGAGATTCGTGATCAAATCTACACAGGGCCTTGGTAGCTTTCCAAGACTTCAAGACCTTTTCAAAGGCTTCTTAAAATACTTTGAGTTCTTTCTAGACCCTTAAACGATATCCAGGGCTTCGGAGAGAAAGCCCCTTACAGAATTTCCAGATCGTCGTCTTAAAGACAATGTTCAATAACTGTTTAAGACTGAATACTCTTCAAAATTCAAAAAACCTTTTTGGGGACAGTGTTTATAATCCTCCATTTCTATTCAATGGCCTACGAGACACTACTAAAAGGTTCGTCAGGCCCTTTAAGACCTTTCAAGATGCTTCAAACCACTTGAAGGCTCGGACATGTTCTCGTTAAAACCTTTTAGGATCTTCTACAATTCCTAAAGTTTGTCCAGGGCTTTCAGAAAGCCTAGAAGGCCCATTTAAATGTTTTCAAGGTCTTCTAAGACTCCATTTGAATTTTGCAAATTTTTGAGACTGAAATATTTAGAATTCTCCATTAATCTTTTGCGACGTTTAAGTTCATTGGAGACCTTTAAATATCTTGATCGTCTCTTAATTCATGAAAAAGCCTTTGATGCTTCTTAAAATAATTTAAATTCTTTCGAGACCCTTAAACAATATCCACGGCTTCGGGAAGAAGGGCCCTGACAGGATTTCCAGATCGTCGTCTTAAAGACAGACTTTTCAATAACTGTTTAAGCCTGAATACTCTTCAAAATTCAAAAAACCTTTTTGGGGACAGTGTTTATGATCCTCCATTTCTCTTCAATGGCCCACGAGACACTTTTAGGCTGAAACTAAGAGGTTCTTCAGGCTCTTTAAGACCTTTCAAGATGCTTCAAACCACTTGAAGGCTCGGATATGCCCTTTTTAAAACCTTTTAGGATCTTCTACAATTCCTAAAGATTGTCCAGGGCTTTCAGAAAGCCTAGAGGGCGCATTTAAATGTTTTCAAGGTCTTCTAAGACTCCGTTTGAAATTTGCAACTTTTTGAGACTGAAATATTTAGAATTCACCATTAATCTTTTGCGACGTTTAAGTTCATTGGAGACCTTTAAAGATCTTGATGGTCTCTTAATTCATGAAAAAGCCTTTGAGGCTTCTTAAAATACTTTAAATTCTCTCGAGACCCTTAAACGATATCCATGGCTTCGGGAAGAAAGGCCCTTACAGGATTTCCAGATCGTCGTCATAAAGACAGACCTTTCAATAACTTTTTAAAACGGAATACTCTTCAAAATTCAAAAAACGTTTTTGGAGACAGTGTTTATGATCCTCCATTTCTCTTCAATGGCCTACGAGACACTTTTAAGCTGAAACTAAGAGGTTCTTCAGGCTCTTAAAAACCTTTCAAGATGCTTCAAACCACTTGAAGGCTCGGATATGCCCTTTTTAACGCCTTTTAGGATCTTCTACAATTCCTAAAGATTGTCCAGGGCTTTCAGAAAGCCTAGAAGACCCATTTAAATGTTTTCAAGGGCTTCTAATACTCTGCAAATTTTCGAGACTGAAATATTTGGAATTCTCCATTAATCTTTTGCGACGTTCAAGTTCATTGGAGACCTTTAGAGATCTTGATGGTCTCTTAATTCATGAAAAACTATTCGAACTCCTAAATTGTTAGTAATATTGAAGATTTTATGTTTCCTCTTCAATCCTTATGAATATCCTGTTAAGTTTTTGAAGAAAGACTATGATGATAGGATTTTTGAGATCCTTCCACTTTTTGAAAAGAAGCTTTGAAGATCTTTAAAGGATTCGAAAGCTTTTAAGATCTTGGAACGTTTCACAATTCCAATAGACTGTTTTAAGACTGAAGGAATCAAGGCACTGTTTAGGATATCCCAATTCTTTTAGAATGTTTGTGATGTTTTAATATCTTTAAACACTTGACAGAGTCTGATGGACATCTAAGGTCTTAAAAAAACCTCGAAGGCGAGTTCGACATAAATTGTTTTACCCAATTAGACCCTTACTCTGTCTCGATTTGCGTCGAACCCGCATTCGGCTTTCTCGACACTGTTCTCAAAGCTGTCACTTTTGCGTGGAATTTTAATAAAAAGCCTATTATAATGTCGAGCGATACGGAGGCGAATTCGGCATAAATTGTCTAGCCCAATCAGACCTTTACTCTGTCTATATTTGCGCCGAACTCGTCGTAGGGTCGTTTGACATTGGATTTAAAACTACAATGTTTGCGTGGAACTTTAATAAAGGTCTATTTTAATTCCGAGCGAAGTTTGTTAGAACTTTGAGAATTTGTTTAGAATTCCTAACGGTGGAAATCTGAGGAAAACCTTAAGGTCCACAAAAACCTTTAAAAATCTTACATTAACTTATGACAATTTTAGGACCTTTAAAGACCTTCAAACACTTACTGTTTACGAATAAAAGTTCATGACTTTTTCAAGGTTCTCGAAAAACTTAAAGGCAGAGTTTACAATGATCTTAAAAGCAATTTAGAACATTGAGTGAGTTTCAAGAGTCATTGTTTCAATCCCCGATGAACATTAGAAAAATTTCCTGTCAGAAGTTAGATATGCCCTTTTAAAACCTTTTAGGCTTTCTAAAGACCTGCCACAACCCTTAAATTTGTGCCATGCCAGTACTCTAGGACGTTGTGACAATCATTTTTAGGATATTCAGTTGCTCTTCAATGATTTTTAAGACTTCGGCAAACTTCATAACTGATCAAAGTTTCCAAAATTGCTTCAGGTTTTTCCAAAGTCGCAAAACCTTTCAGCAGTTTTTACTGATCACTCGCACTTCCTGATTGTTTTCTAGCTCCCAGGCTGTCAAAAGGTCTTGGAAGATCTTCAAAGTTTGCAAAATCCTCTTGAAGACCCGGATTCTAAGAGGTTCCTTTTGGAGGCGCTCCTAAAACTGTCCAATACTTTGATCTTTCAATACTGTTCGAAGGTTTATAACTTTACAAAGATCCTCATGCAACATTTAAGAACCCTTCAAAACCTTTTAAGGTCTGTAAATTACTTACGACCCCGAATTAAGTTGTTTCTTATAATCTTGCGACCCTTCATTACTCTTAAGCGTGTCAAGGTTTTGCTTCGAACTTTTTAAGATCTTGAAAAGTAAGATCTTCAAGTGGTTTCTTATACTTTTACGACCCCTCGTTACTCTTAAGATAAGTGAAGTATTATTCCAAATCTTCAAATTGCGGCGATATTTACGAGTAAAACGGCGTTAATTAACCAGTACCCTAATATCCGCCGAACTCTTCCGTTTCCGTAAGCAATTCGTCGAATGAACTGCGGTAGCGGCAGTCTCTCGAAAAGTGAAATGTCCTAATCGAATCTCTGTTTACTTTTCAGGTAAAATTAAATATTCGGAGCGAGTGTACGATGCCTGCATGGAAGCGTTCGACTGCCTGCCCCTCGCCGCGCTTATGAATCAACAGTTTCTTTGCGTTCACGGAGGCTTATCGCCGGAAATACACAATTTAGACGATATTCGAAAGGTAAGTTGCGAACAAAATTCGTAGGTAATCATAACTGCCCCCGGACGCCGGTACCCTCGCCCTCGTTCGTCACTTTAGATCTATAAATTTGCGCACGCGGCTTTTGTTTTCGCACGCAAAACTAATTAGGGAATTTTAAATGCCCACTTTGCCGGTCGCGCTTAATCAACTGGTCTAATAATTTTTCGAAAACAAAAATTCCGCCGCGAAAGGCCGTTAGCGGCGGACGATGCGGTTAACCGGAATGGACGGTACGAGATTGCTATGGTGTAACCGCACAATTTGATTCAAAATTCTGTTGCATTATTCATGTTCCAGTTTATAAAGGAACACTCTAGCCGGTTTAATTCCGAGGTTTAAGGTAGAAATTACTGAGGCTGTTCTAATTTCGAAATTCACCGACGTGTAAGACATTTACGCTCCGGTCCATAAGGTATCCTAAGGATTTGGTCGCTTATGTGCGATAGGCTTAATATATGTATACCTACATTCAATTTAATCACGTGCTTGGACATAAGTCCCGATTTAATCGCTTGGTATGGGTTAGAAATTTCCCTAGACTGACTGGTTGTTCTCGTGAATGATGGGGAAATCCGGCGTTGCCTTCAAAATAGTAGGCTTCGGAGCGAAATCCGTTTTGAATTACTTACGGGCATTAGTTATTCTTGAGTTAGATGTATATGCCATCTGCATAGCTGCTTCTTAGTTTGGATAACTGATTAAATGTGTATACAAAATATCAGAATATAGAAATGGAAAATAATGGTTTAGCTTGCAAAACAGCTAAACATTGCGTCTCAATCCCAAAGGTCCTGTGACAAACGAAATCGAAATTTAGGTGTATCGCTATTAATTAAACGACGAGTCAGTACAATTCTGTAGCCAAAGAACATTACCTAAAGCCGAATTAGTTAAAGGTTGTTTTCAAATGTTGACTTTTCTTTAAGTAATGCAAATTGCACTAATAATGAGCCGCACCGTGATATTCACCCGTGAAATGGTACTGATCTGATACTATTTCCAACATTTGTGGATATTTTTGATATATTTTCAATACAATATGTCTACACGCTTTTGATACATTATCAGATATTCTAGTATTAGGGGCAGAAATACTTCCTTGCACATCTTTTTATCCCGATTTCCGACATTTTACTCCTGTTAGCCTGGAAAGGTTTAGTTACATTTTTCGACAAATGCTTAGGGGCAGAAATATCTTCTCGGATATACATTCTCCTGATACCTCTTCAAGATGCGAGCGATTTACGGGGACCGTGTCAATATTGTTACGATCTCTTTGTTTGTAATGTACTCCTGTTAACCAGGGAAGATCTACATCGGAAGTATTCGCATATTATGCTTTCCGGGCACTGGAATACAATCCCTTCGTCTGCAATGTACTTCTGTTAGCGACAGAACATTTTTCATTTCGTATCAGAAATATCCTCCGAATACTGGAATACGACCTCTTCGTTTATAGTGTACTCCTGTTAGTCAGACAAGATTTCCATAGTTTGTGGGGCAGAAATACTTCCTCGCATATACATTCTGTACTTCTGTTAGCGAGGAAAGGCGGCTATATGCGCAAGAATACCTTTTGCACATTATATTCTCGCGTTGCATTCGGAAGTTAAAGTGCGGTCTTGAAATGTTTCTCAGGATACTGCAAAAATACGTCGCCATTTATTATGTATTCCTGGTAGGTAAGATTTAAACATTTTTCCGTAACCAGTACCACCGTACTCTTATAATTTTATTTAAAAAAAATAACACATTACATTCTTCAATCGCACAAAAAAATGCAATACTGATTCAAAAAAGGATTGAAAAATATTCAAAATTCTTTTTTAAATTTTGTAATGTTTTTTGTGCTAACAAAAACGTTATATAGGCGTTTTTTTTTGGTCAAATTTCAAATGGTGAAATGGTGAAAATAAAAAAAAATAATTTCAGAATGATCCTATATTTTCTTATTTAAAATGTTTGTTTGAATGATCTGCCGTTTTCTAAATAAGTGTAAAAGGTTAGATGAATAAGTTATCGAACCTAACCTCATTTTTTTAAACACTATTAATCCAAAAAGATAGTATATTAAATTCTCTTTAAAAATGAAGCACCAAGAAATTAAAAAAATTCAAAAAGATTCAAAAAAGGGTTTAAAAAATCAAATCCACATTTTTTAAATATGGTTTGTGCTATGAAAAAAGTAATATAGGCGTCACGGGCCTTTTTTAGATCAAACTTAAAGTGGTACTAACAGTCAAAATTTAAAAATATTCGCTCGCTTAAGAGATATGGAGGAAAATAAAGAAATGTCAATTTCAGAACAGCCCTATATCTTCCTATTTAAAATGTTTATTACAAAAGTTGCTTTATAATGATTGTTGAATGATCTGCCGTTTTCATAATCAGTATACGGGGTAAAGTAAAGAAGTTATTGGACCTAACCCAATTTTTTTTAATGGAACAACCTCTATATATTCATCCAAAAACATATAAAATATAGTAAAACAATTAAATATTGATTCAGATTTTTGTGAACGCTGTTGTCTGCACTGTGTCCGTCTGTTTGTGCGTCTATACCATTACGAGTCCTCCAGTTTAAGCTTAGTCGTTCCTTCCCGAGTTATCTGATTCTATGGGGGGAAAAGGCGCTCCTATATTTTCTTATTAAAAGTGTTTATTAAAAAAGTTTTTTTGATGATGTTGAATGATCTATCAAAATAAGTATACGGGGTCAGGTAAACTTATCGGACCTAACCTCATTTTGTTTGTAGTACACCATCTCTATACTAATCCAAAAAGAGCATATTAAAGTCTTTTCAAAAATATAACACAAAAAAATAAAAAAACTCGTATTGATCCAGAAAAATTCAAAAACGTATTTTAAAATACAAAAACATCTTTTAAATTTTCAAAAATTTTTGTACTATGAAAAATGTGCTTTTTTTGGGTCAAACTTAAAATGGTAAAGTCAAATTTTGAAAATATTCGAGAAAATCAGAAAAATGCCAATTTCAAAATAATAATAATAATAATAATATAATATTTGCATTCTGCATTTCTTATTTAAAATGTTTATCACAAAACTAGCTTTTTAATAATTGTTTTGAAAATAAGTATACGGGATCAGGTAAAAAAGTAATCGAACCTACCCCATCTTTTTTAATGGAACGCTCTCTATGTATTTATCCAAAAAGATAGCAATAATCTCTTCAAAAATATAGAACAAAAAATTTAATAAGTTCAATATTGATTCAGCAAGATAAAAAAAGGATTAAAAAAATTCAGAAATCTTTTTTAATTTTTTAATGTTTTTTCTGCTATCAAAAAAATAATATGGGCGTCATGCGCTCTTGATCTTATTTAAAATATATTACAAATGCTTCTTTAAAATGATTGCTGAATGGTCTGCCGTTTTCAAAGTTAGTATACGGAGCCAGGTAAAAGTTATTGGATCTAATCTCAGTTTTTTTAAGGAAAAAAATGAAAAATTTTTTTTTCAAAAATATAGCACAAAATAATATAAAAAACTTAATTTTCTCTTTCCAAAAATATAGCACAAAAAAATTAAAACAATTCAATTTTGATCCAAAAAAAAAGAAAAATTGTTTTTAAATTTTTTGTGCTATCATAGAATACCATGTGCCTTTTTTTGTGTCAAACTGAAAATGTCAAAATTTGAAAATATTCGCTGGCTTAAGAGATACGAGGGAACAGAATTGTCAATTTCAGAGTGATCCTATGTTTATATCAATTAAATGAGACACAGAAAAATGTTTATTACAAAAATTTGATTCAAAAGATAGCATATTAAATTCTCTTTCCAAAAATAAAATTCAATATTGATGCAAAAAGATTCAAAAAAGGACTTAAAAGAATTCAAAATGTTTTAAGTATGTGCTATCAAAAAAGTAATACTTATAAGATCTTTGTGGATGAAACTTAAAATGGTAAATTCAAAATTTGAAAATATTCAGAGTGATCTGCTCTGTTTTCAAAAAAAGTATACCGGGTCAAGCAAAAAAGTTATTGGTCCTAACCTCACTTTTTTAACGCTCTTTATATTAATCCAAAAAGATAGCATATTAAATTCTCTTTTCAAAAATATAGCACAAACATTTTCAAAAAATTCGATATTGATTCAGGAAGAAGAAAGGATAAAAAAAAATCAAAAATCTTTTTTTTAATTTTTAAATTTTTTTGTGCTATCAAGAAAGTAATTTATGCGTCATGTGCTGATGCGAAGCTTCGATTTTTTGTGGACTGTATGAATGTAATTGCTTACTATGCTTTTGAACACTAATGATTAACCTGTTTATTGATTAAAAATACAAATAAAGTACATTGATTATAAATCTTGATTTGGTGTTCGATACATGTACTAGAAATTTAAATGATTACGAAAGGAATATGAATGAAATGACTTACCGGCGACTCACGTTATACCGACACATCAGCAGAATGCGGGATGGCTCAACTTGAGCGGCAAATTCAAATATACTCAATGGCGGCGTCACTGGTAGAAATTAGCCAATGTTGGCTGAAAAACCTGTATACGACGTCAAGTTGATAGGACACGGCTGCGCGCTAGTGCTTCAGCTTAACGCGGGTCGTAGGTAGGTTCAATAAACAAACGAGGGCGATAAACGATGGCAACTGACGTTGTTGCTTTTTTTATAGCCGGCTAGTCAATGAAACGATAAAGGCGATGATTGCCGACGAAAGAAAATGGCATGCTGCTTTTTAACAGACGCGTTCATTATTGATGGTTGTACGACGACATCTTGCATTGTTTTTCGATTGTTGTTCGACGAATGCAAATATGCAGACTTAATTCTAACTTTGGCGGCTGATCCGTCGCACATACCGGGTGGGAATGCATACAAGGCCAGACGAGATAGTTATATACAGGGCGTACCAAGAATAATTTCTTGGAAGGAACTTTAACTAAAGGAACGAATTCTCGTTTGGGGAAGCAACGTATGCTCTTTTGAGTCAAAATTTTAAAATATGCGCTCGCTTCAGAGATACGGGGGGAAATAAAATAAAATGCCATATTTTCTTATTGAAAATGTTTATTACAAAAGTTGCTTTATAATGATTGTTGAATGATCTGCGGTTATCAAAATGAGTACACGGGGTGAGGTAAAAAAGTTATCGGACCTAACCTCGTTTTTTGAAATGGAACACTATATATTAGTCCAAAAAGGTAGCCTATTAAATTTTCTTATTCAATATTGATCGAGAAAATTTTTGAATAACAAAAAAATAATGTAACACCTTTACTCATTTCTAAGTTTTTTTAAAGATCTTTTAAGACACGTAATCACTGATTTTACAGACGGTTCACAGATTTCCAAAAACCTTACAGCTCGTCAAGACCTACCAAAGCTCTTCAGACATTTCCTAACGAACTGACAATTAAAAAAAACAGTCACCCCACCCACCATAAACCTCTTCGTGCCTTCGTTCTACTAAGGATCGCATTTTTTGTACAGTAATGTTCCCTATATTTTACATTGAAAGTTAAAGCCATATTGATAATATGGATGGTAAAAAATAATTTCCGGCGCAAATTGATTCGTCCTCCCACCCGCTGCGTCATATTTCATTCTTGACGTCGCGACGGGGATGTGTTTAAATTGATTGCGAGTTAAAAGTGCGGCAGAAAGTTTTTAACGACCGAAAGTTTAACTAACACTACACCTTCGGACGGAGCGGATCTCAATAATGTATGGAAAAGTTTAAGGTCGGCGATAACCTGTTCGAGGGTGCGATGATGACATTTTGCAACCCCGACTTGTTCATGGTCCGTCGCGTTATCGTTGCGATTTTTTAGCAGAAGTCAATTAGGACTGACAGATATTGCTTACTCTTGGTGCACTTCAAACTTTGACTTATTCAAAGTTGTGAATTCCTTTTAACGCGAAGTCAACAAGGGAAAAATTGGGTGGATTATTTCGTGTTTTTTTTTACAGCTGCTTCCTTTACCTATCGATTTTGATATAAGCTGACGCTTTCGATAAGAGCGAGAAGAAATCCGACGTCATTTCATTTTGAGCGAACACTCGGAACGACAACTGACGTTTGCTATAATTACTGATTTGAGTAGTAATTTGATCTTGTATGCATCACCACTTAGGTGTATGTTATGTTGCTTATGAGATGGACGCCTTGAATTATTGATTGTGTCGTCTTTTTAGCAGCGTTTTATACAAGGAGAGTGACTAAATCTTACTACGTGTTCCTACTATGAACATGCCTCCGCAAATGCTTCCCGATGATTCAAAAATGTGTTTCTAGGTAAAAAAATGATTACATTCCTCCGCTTATAAAGTTTAGCGCAACTCACAAAACAACTGACCGCTACATCCTACTTGGTCTCGCTTATGCGTTCTTGAGGTATAAGGGAATATACCCGACCACGATAAGAGGTCGAGGAGGAGGGTTATGGTTGGTAGAAATTAATTCCTTTCGTTGAGACCTTTCATTACAGTACCATGAAGAAGAAAACTATCCCCCCCCCCGCCTCCCGCTCCACCCCGTACTTTGATAAGAGGACAGAAAGAAGGGCAGTAGTTGGTAGAAAACGGTTCCTTTCGTTGAGACCTTCAATTAGAATACAATAGAAATAATATTAATTTTTCGGGGTGGGGGGGGGGCCTTTTAGACAGCGAAATTTAATGGCCGTCTGGCACACCTTCAAGGTATAGGCTACCTACTGCAAAAAATTCCAGCACTCTAGGACCATTCCCCTAGAAATAGTTCGAAACGGCAGAAGTTGGTCCGGACGGACGGACAGACAATACGCAAACAATAGCAATTTTTTTTAATTCTTAAAAAATGCGCTAAAAATCATATCTCGATAAGAATGCATTTGCGGACTCATGCTCATTGGACATTTTCGACTCGAATAGGATCACGTAGTAAAATTTGATCCTTTTCCTCGCGGGCCACCCTGTATACAACAAATTAGCGTCCAGACTGTAGGAGAGGCTATTAAAAACTCTTAGCGTTACATCAAAGCCTCTTAAGGGTTTTAGTCTCTTAAAGGCGGAGAGTTATCGCCTTTTAAAGGTTCTTTGGGATTCTTGGAAAAACTATGAGCGAGCTTAGATCTCAAAAATTAACAAATGCCACGCCTTTTAAGGTTTTTAATTACGTTTTAAAGCTTTGAAAGATTCTTAAAGATATATAGAGCTTCTGTAGACTTGAAAGTTTTTGGAAGCTCTTAGAATATGTTAGTGTTCTCTAAAGCTCTTTAAATGCGCTTGGAGACCCTTAGAACTGGTCAAGGGTTTTAAAAGCCCCCCAAAATTCATAAACAGCGTGTTATAGTTTTTTAAATGCTCTTAAAGTTTCTTAAGGACTTTAAAGCCTCAACAAGACCCCTCACAATGACTCGTGAAAAGTCTTAGGTTTGTTGCACATTCATAAAACCTTTTAAAGATTAAAAGTACCTAGAAATATCTTAGACATTTGTGCGCTCATGAAAAATCATAGCATCATTAAATAGGTTCCTCCATATCATATCAATCACATTTTCCGTAATAGATACTGTCTCAAGATAAATGGGATACAACTTATTGAATAAATTGACATTCAAATATGAGATTACGAAACTGGTAGTCGCAAAATTTATCGCAACTCTCAAAACGAATGACCACTACATCTCAATTGGTTTCACTTATGCTGGTGCAGTTAAACCCCAATCAATCAGCCCCTGAAACTGATATCTTTTCTGGGCAAAAATGCTTACTTCAAAAGTATATATAATGCCCTATTTATTATCGTTCGGTTTCGAATTCCATATCTTATGCTCGGAGGAAAAACCAAATTTACCCTTTATTAAATTAATGTAGGACTCGAATTCGTCTAAGAAACACGTAGTAAAATTTGGTCCCTTTCCCCGTGTGGCACCCTGTATATAGTAGATTAGCGTCCAGACTGTAGGAGACGCCTAAGGCCCTTAGAGCTCATTAAAAGCGCTTAATGTTACCTCAAAGCCTTTTAAGGGCCTTAATCGCTCTTGGAGACTAAACGCGTTTTAAAGGTTTTTGGAACCTTTTAGCGAGTCTTAGATCTCAAAAATTATCAAAACCCGCGCCTTTAAGGTGTTTAATTACCTTAAGCTTTGAAAGATTCTTAAAAACTCTCATAAACTCATATAACCTCTTAAAGGGTCGTTTCTTTAAAAGACGATGGAATCTAAGGAACTCTCTTGAAGGTTCTAGTTAAACTCATAAAGCTTCTGTAAACTCTTGGAAGTTCATACAATCTGTTGGTGATTGTTAAAGGTTCCCTAAAGGGCTTTAAGTGCACTTCGAGACCCTTAAAACCTTCAGGCTCCCAAAAATTCAGAAACACCGTGTTATAATTTTTTAAAGGCTCTTCTTAAGGAACTCTAAAAACTCTTAAAGTGTCAACAATGCTCCAAAAGATTCCTCGCGATGACCCTTTAAAACTCTTAGGTGTGCTGAAGATTCTTAAAACATGCCTAGAAATCTCTTACTGACATTTGACGCTGGCATTTTCAATCACTCTCCAAAACTAATTAATACAAAGGCCTTTTAAGACTTGTAAAAGCACATAGAAGTTTTTAAACGTCGGCTCTTAAACACAGGGGAAGAATCTAAAAAACGTTTAACACTTTAAGAAATGAAGGAATTTTAGGCATTCAATTCGATCCAGAGCAGAGTAAATGTGAAGTTTGAACAAGAGTTAGGCGCGTCCGCAGAAGGAATATAAAAATTTCAAAAAGAATTCAGAAAAAAACTGGTAGAGGAATCGTAATTGTGAACCTATAAAATTAAAGGTCTGGAAGGATTTTGATAAGTTCATGGAACCTGGAGTCCTGCAGAAACTGAAGAATTGGACGAATCTGGAAGAATAAAAAGAATTTGGGAGGGCCGAAGAAACGAAAGAATTCTAAGACTAACGCAGCCTGAATTTCCAACTATCGTCTTTGTACAAAATTATCATTTTGGAAATTACTTTTTAAATTGTTCGACTTATGGAAATATGAATGTCACTACGCAACTTTTTTTTTAAATCTGTTGGCCGTGGCCCCACGTTGGGCGCCAAATAAATAATGCTGTGTGCAATGGCGTGCGGTTAACTACACCGCCCACAAAACACATATTGAATTTTTATATCTCGCTATATTGACATAAATCCGGGCCGCACAATGGATTCGAACAAACACTAATTCATTGATTGACAATGACAAAAATTTATTCCGAAGCACGTGAAATGAAAACAAAATTCCTGAAAGAAAGAAAAGCTTATAAAGCTTGTTTAGACAGATTACTTCGCACGCAGACGCTCGATAAATAAAATAAGAAAATCTTCAAATTACTTACAGTTTTTTTTTAAATAATTCTAATAATCTGGTCGTTCAAAGGTTTGCGATAAACAATGCCTACTTAACTCCACACAGTTCAATAAACCACAGTTTAAGCTAGAGAGCTAGAAGAGAGTTGAATGGAGAAGGTTGTGACTTGTTTATTTGTATTCTTTTTGTTAAAAGGTCAAAAGTGCTGATGATCATATAGTTTCGTAATTTTGTATATATTGTACAGTTGTAATAAAAATAATAATAATAACAAACGTTGACAGCTTCTGAGCTTCACTTTTTTTTAACACACAAATCTTGATGACAAACAACAAACTTGAACAAAATTGCCGTTAGCTGTTCAGACGGTACAACCTTTTAACTTTAATAACAAAAAAACCTTAACTGCTTGCTTTTTGAACTAGACAGACTTTTTCCAATAAACGGATCAATCCCTTTAAACTTCTCACACAATTTTAGTTAACTTGCTCTGCGCAAAATTATTATAATAATGACAAACGACGTCAACTAATCATATCGGGCGGACCAGCCGTATAGCGTAATGAAACGTACACGCTTTTCCAACCGTCGATTCGTTTTTTTACGTTGACTTCCTGTATTTAATGAAACACCACTTCTACAATATCTTCTTCCTCAAAATTTATCAAAAACACCACCAATCATAATAAAGCTCGATAACGCCGGCTTCTAAGGAACGCATCTCCGCTTACGCCGCACATCGTAACATTTGCATCTCCGCTATCTCTTCTAACTGCGATAAAAACACGTGCATTAATTAAATCTCGTCCGAAACCAAAACTTCTTATCGCAAACGGCCAGATAAAACCTTATAATCTACGCAAACTTGACCAAATGTGCCTACATTTTAACACGCAATTTTGGTTTACAATTAAATAAACTAATTTAAATAAAAAATTTACAAAAGCGATAGACTTTAAACAAAAAAAAATAATACGCAAGGAAAAATAACACTGAAATAAATTCAAATATTACCCTTACGACAGTGGACGAAACGTTTCCTTTGGCAGGGTCCGTCGGTCCTATCCCGGAAGTTGCTCACATCTTTTTAAAGTCATTTAAAATTCTTCATACCATTTTGCGACCCTTCCAACATTCCTAATATTCTTTCAAGATTTTTGGATCTTTCGTATAAGACGCTCTGATGGGTGGTTAATCTCCTTAAGAACTTTCAAAAAACATTAAAGGCTCGTTCAGAATTTTCCGGACTCGTTGGTATCCCCCAAGACCGTGAAGGCTCAGACAGGTTCTCATTTCAAAATATTTAAAGGCCTTTTTGAACCTATCGAGACCTTTCCGAAGAAGTTGCCGAAGCTATCCTAATAATCAAGATGATCCTTAACTAACAAAAATTCATGAAGTTATACGAGATGAATGATTTGCTTAATTTACCACGAACAATGGACACAGTTCTTTTGTTGAGTGACGAGTTAATTTAGTTGAATCCTTCTCCGCCAGGGGGCTAGTTTTGACACTATGATCCAAAATCCTAAAAAAATAAAAAATATCACATTGAATGATATGACTGTTTCTTTATGAAAAAGTAGCCAAATAACACCTTATTTCAAAATCTCGTTCCTAACCTCAAATATTGGGAAAATGAGATTAATTAATTAATTAATAAAAATGTTTAAATTGTATACTTATTATTTGACGTATTTCCGGTATTTGTCGATGGCGCGAATGATTGTTTGGCAAAAGGACCTTACACTTTTAGGTAGGCCTTGGAAAGTTAAACAAATGAAACACGATGCATTATAAAATAATAACAGCCGTAATTTGTAAATTATTCTGCTGTGTTTACATTCAGAAAGTGCAGTTTTTTGAATTGGTAATCTTTTCTAAAATTCCGATGAAAAACGGTTTTCACTGGCCTCGTTGGATGTGTTTTGGCTACTTTTTCATAAAGAAAAGTCATATCATTCCATTTGATTTGTTTAGGATTTTTGGTGAAAATCTCAAAACTAGCCCCCTGGCGGAGAAGCATTCAACTAAATTAACTATATTTTTGATTCTCATTGCCCAAGGAATGCTCTTTTCAACCATACAAAATTTGTTAAAATCGGTCAAACGGTTAAGAAGTTAAAGCACACCATCTTTGTTTTTGAAATATCTGAGTTTTTGTTTTTACGAAAATGATAGATAAACTGGTTCTGTTTAAAAATGGAAAAAATTTTTTTTAGTTTATTTTGCGAAATTTAAAGAAAATTCAATTTTAAAATTTAAGATGGCGGTTACGCCCTCTGTTGGTCATTTTTAGAACTTAAAAAGATTTTCCAGCGATTCTTCATGGCCGATTTACCCAATAATTTTTTTTTACCCCTAAGTCATATGACGAACAGTTCTCGAGATATGGCCGAGGAGCAGTCTTATTGGGCCACCCGGTACATCCTGAGCCCTCCTTGTGTCGCGCATCCTTGACACTGAATCCGCATCCTAAATTTCGAATTGCGATTACTCTTGGGCCCATGGGTCTAGACACATTTCAGAACTTTGGATCTTTTAATCCCAAATTTTGAGTCTTGCCTTTTCTATCCAGTGTAATGGGTCCTGAGTCTTGGATCCTCAGAATTTAGTCCTCTAAACGCGTAATCCTATTAAGTTTTGAGTTCTGAGCCTTGGATCCTGAATTCGAAACCTTTATCTGCATGAATTTTGACCCCCAAATCTTATAATGCCAATCCTTAATCCCGTATCCTCTTCAATCTTGAATCTTCTTGAGTATTAAATCGCGAGTTCCTTCATACTCTTAGAAGTTAGATCTTGAGTTCTGAACCTCGAGTCCGATGTTTCCAAGCCCTCAAATGTTTCATCCTATATCCTGAACCATGTATTGTAAATACTTTCCGGCGTCCTTGAGTCCCGCATCTTGGACACTGAATCCATATCCTAAATTCCGAAATGCGAATGTTCTTGGGCCCATGGATCCAAATGCCAAATTTTCCTTTCATCCTCGAATCCCGCATCCTCAGACCTATTTCATGAATAGTGAGCTCTCCTCGTAAGTGCCGAATCCTAAGTTCTGAATTTTAGACTCGGTATACTGAGCCTTTGGTTCTGGATTTTTGAGTGTAGGATCCAGAATTCTGAACCTATAATCTTGCATTATATTCTGAATACTTAATCTTCTTGATGTTGGATTTCCAAATCTTGAGCACTGCGTCTAAAAGTCAATCCTTTTGTGCCTTTCCGATCCTGGCAGTGTTTTTAAAAAAGAGGGTTAAATAAACCATTATTTAAATATTTTCGGCGTCTCTAATGTATTTTAAATATAAACCTTCAGGTGCACTTTCGAGTAGCGAAAGAAACTATCGTAAAAACAACAAGTCTTCATACATTATTCGTAACTTTCTAAGAGTCCTACCCTCGTAAAACAAGGGCTCGTTATTTTAAAGCCGTAAAATTCCTTATGTATGTGCGGGGGCCGGCAGAGCATCAAGAAGTTACGACATCAATACAACGGCGCTTACGACGAAATTGCAAATGAGTTGCAGCAGTGCCCATTTAAAACGGGATCAGTTTACTTTGCTCTCTCGCTTTAATTGGTATGGTAGTATAAAAAGGGGGTGGGTCCGCTGTGCATGTGGGGATTAAATAACTGTATTGTGGTTCAAAACGGAGAGTAAAATTTTAATTTCGCTTTTATCGTTTCCACAATTAAATTTTATTGTGAGGCATTAAATGTTGATTAAAAATATTTCGCGGAATGCGCGTTTCATTTTAGAGCGCGACGGTCTATTGACTGCAAAATCTGATTTCATTACTCCCATCCCCCTTGGAACTTCCTCCGGAGATGTACGGCGCATATTTGCGCGATTTTAATTATTCGGTTCATGTGTTACGAGGGGGTAAATGCATTTTGTTATATTGTTTATGTTGTAACTAATACAGAATCTACTTGTTCTTATTTTGAGGTAGCAATTTCTCTACATTTTGATTAGGAGGATGTATTTTGAAGTATTTGTTGTGGGAAGAACAAGATTATGCCACTAGCCACCAATTCAAAGTACGTAGGTCAGCTTTTTATAATTTTGGATACCATAAAAAATTTCAAAAAAATGCTGTTTTGAAGATACATTCAATGTTCCAGACAAAATTTTCACCCTGTATAATGTAATTCCCGTCCGCATTTAAATGTATTGCATTATTTGACTTTGGTCACCTGAATTGAGCTTCCCAAAAGCCAGACGAGAAATCAAGCTACAAGGTTCAAATTTCATGCTTCAAAGTACAAAGTTCAAGGTTAAAAGATGAAGGTCTATTTGGCAGGTTTAACGCTCAATGAGACTTTAAGGTTCCAAGTTTAAGGCACAGAATTTTAAGTTCAAGTTCAGAATCCAAACGTCAAGAAGATTCCAGTTTCGAGTGTTTGAAAAGCTGAAAGGTTCCAGAATTAGTGTTTAAAGTACAACATCTACAGTGCTTGAAGAATAGATTTGAGGTTTGGGGTTAAAATTCATTTTTCAAGCGTTAAGGTACAACATTTTTTCAGGTGTCCTTTACGTCTCTTGCACCTTGTTCAAGTAATCTTTTTACGCTTTCGTAACCCTCACCTGAAATAGATAGCATTAGTAGATAATCCTTAAGGACATTCAAGAACCTTCAAAAGTGTCTCTAAGCCATCAAACGGTTTCTAGAATCATCGACGTGTTTCCTTGAGAACTTAGCGGTCTCCAAGACCTTTAAAGTACTTGGTGCCAACAGTTCCTAAGAGCTTCCAAATTCTTTAAGGTCGTCTGCAAAACTTTTCTAGAGGCTGTTAGATTCTTTAAAAACCTTTTAGAATTTTAAAAAGTTTTCAGTAACCTCCAATAGCCTTCTGGGGGATTTTGTCTAAGAGCAAGGTTTAAAGGGTTGTCTTGAACTTTAAGGTTTTATTGATCTCTAAAAATCTTTAAGATCTTTAAAGAGCCTTTAGGGGTCTTAAAAAGACATTAAGAATCTTTAAAGCAACGTGTAACACTTAGAAGCATTTAAAATAGTGAAGGGCTATCAGCCCAAGACTTAAAGACTTAAACTATATCGTGAGATATTTATTTCACACTTCCCTACTATTTAGAGCACTTCGAGGCCCGCACAATGCCATGTTAGCTACTCGTTCCTCTTGAATAATTATAAAGCTCTTCTAAGATAATTTAAAGAGTCTGATGGAATATTCTCGTCTCTAGAAGGCCTTTAAATGACTTCCAAACTTATTTTAGACCTTCACAACTCATCAATGTTTAAGAGTGAAAACGTCCTCAAGGCCCGCAAAATCCATTTACGATATTCCACTGCTTTTTTAATGGTTTCGGATTTTAAGATCCTTGAAGACTCTCAAGATATTTTACGTTTTAGGTTTAGGATTTTAAGATCCTTAAGCTGTTCAAGACCATTACAAACTTTTTGAACTCCTCGAGAGCTTATAAAACTTTGAACACCTAATTAAGATTCACAAAGTTGTTTCTTAAAATTTTACAATGGATTTGAACTCGGATTAGCATGAGCAGAATTTTGGGACCGGTCAACACTGTACAGTACACCCCTCGGTAAAGGAAAATTTTATTTTTGTATAATCATTATAACATCATTTGTATACTTGGGCGAATGCGGAGAGGGGGGGGGGGCGTGTTGTATAAAAACTGATATAATTGTCTGTTCAATCTTGGTATGAATGAATTTGGGGTCGAATGTAACCCATGTGAAGTGAAAAAATATTAAGGGTGTCAGAAATTAGTATATTGTGAGGGAACGAGATTGTAGGAACAGCCTGTGCGGAGTGGTTTTTACCGATTACTCAGTCTATATACATTCATTAATTATTAGCATTCTCTTCTTCGAGATTTTCATCATCATCAACATCATCGTAAATGTGTATTTAGCGAATGGGGCGTAAGGTTTCAGTCTAAAATTTTGGTAGAAGTGACGGTCTATCGCCTAACATTCGACTCATGTGAAGTTGGCCCCGTCCACATGAAATAATTTGACAAAAATGTGTCAACAGTTAGTGCTACGTTAGTGCTCGAAGCTTATCGTTAGTGCTGCTATACAGGGTGATTCAAATTCGAGGGCCACCATGGTGATTTCGGGAACTGTAAGAGATAGGTAGGTAGGTAGTTTACATTTGGCAAAGTTGCGTATTTTGATGCTTAACAAAATGCAGTTTTGAAACTTCCGACTACTTTCGGACAAGCCGAAACTTTGCAAAATCGTTTTTTTTTTACTGAAGTTGTTTAAAAAGATATTTCAAAATAAATTATACATTATTATGGCCACTTTTGTCTCTACAAGATGCTTTAAATTTTGAGTGTGACGTTTCGTCTCCAGTCAACGTTGTTTTTTCTTATGGAAGTAATTTTCACTTTTTGGGTTGACATTGATATTCAAAATTTTTTATCCAGATCGATCCATGCATTCCAGCAGCAGCAGCCAGGTATAGCTATACACATCTAAGATCTAAAAACAAACAAAACCTTGTTCTTTGTGTTTTTGAAGTTTTTGAGTCATGGGTGGGGCCAACTTCAAACAATATTTTGGTTTCTTTTGTTTTTCTTTGAAAGGTGACTCGTTACACTCGCAATATTCGAGCACAAAAGAGCCCTAACGTAGCACTAACGATCGTATTAGTTTTTTTTTTAAACGAGTCGGGTGGGGCCTACTTCGAACAATATGTTAGTTTTTTTGTTTTTCTTGGAAATGTAAAACGTTAGACTTGCGATATTCAAGCACAAAAGAGCACTAACGATCGTATTGGTTTTTTTTAAATGAGTCATGGATGGGGCCTACTTCAAACAATATTTTAGTTTTTTTGTTTTTCTTGGAAATGTAAAACGTTAGACTCGCGATATTCGAGCACAAAAGAGCACTAACGATCGTATTAGTTTTTTTTTTAAATGAGTCATGGATTGGGCCAACTTTAAACAATATTTTATTTTTTTTGTTTTTCTTGGAAATGTAAAACGTTAGACTCGCAATATTCGAGCACAAAAGAGCACTAACGATTGTATTAGTTTTTTTTTTAAAACGAGTCATGGGTTGGGCCAACTTCAAACAATATTTTAGTTTTTTTGTTTTTCTTGGAAATGTAAAACGTTAAACTCACAATATTCGAGCACTAACGTAGCACTAACGATCGTATTAGTTTTTTTTAAAAACGAATCATGGATTGGGCCAACTTTAAACAATATTTTATTTTTTTTTGTTTTTCTTGGAAATGTAAAACGTTAGACTCGCAATATTCGAGCACAAAAGAGCACTAACGATTGTATTAGTTTTTTTTAAAAACGAGTCATGGGTTGGGCCAACTTCAAACAATATTTTAGTTTTTTTGTTTTTCTTGGAAATGTAAAACGTTAAACTCACAATATTCGAGCACTAACGAGCACTAACGATCGTATTAGTTTTTTTTAAAAACGAATCATGGATTGGGCCAACTTTAAACAATATTTTATTTTTTTTTGTTTTTCTTGGAAATGTAAAACGTTAGACTCGCAATATTCGAGCACAAAAGAGCACTAACGATCGTATTAGTTTTTTTTAAAAACGAATCATGGATTGGGCCAACTTTAAACAATATTTTATTTTTTTTGTTTTTCTTGGAAATGTAAAACGTTGGACTCGCAATATTCGAGCACAAAAGAGCACTAACGATCGTATTGGTTTTTTTTTAAATGAGTCATGGATGAGGCCAACTTTAAACAATATTTTATTTTTTTTTGTTTTTCTTGGAAATGTAAATCGTTAGACTCGCAATATTCGAGCACAAAAGAGCACTAACGATTGTATTAGTTTTTTTTAAAAACGAGTCATGGGTTGGGCCAACTTCAAGCAATATTTTAGTTTTTTTGGAAATGTAAAACGTTAGCACTAACAATCACATGGGGTGCATCCAATTAAAAATGAATGAGCGGGGCTAACTTCATACTTGACTTTTTTATTTCGATAAATAAAAGTTGAGTGTGAAGTTGACCCCGCCCCAGTTTTTTTATTTTTCTCATTATATAGCAGCACTAACGATAAGCTTCGTAATTATTTCATGTGGGCTTGGCCAACTTCACACGAGTCGAATGTTAGGTGATAGACCGTCACTTCTACCAAAATTGTAGACTGAAACCATGCTCATTTATGCACAATATTTACACGTTATTCGTAATTTCCTTACGTATGTAACCTACTTCATAATACTTAATGTGCATTTCTACTCACCTAGTGTTCGTGCAAACGATGCATTCTTGCACTTAAATTGCATCGTATTGTTACTGTAACCTAATATACACGGTGTCCATTTTTCGAGTGCCACTATGGGGATCTCACTTATCTTAAGAGATAGAAAGTTGGTTAAATGGGGGCAAAGTTGCCAATTTTCGTGCTGAATAAGAATCTGAAAAGAAATTTGAAATATCTTCGATAGTTTTGAAGATATCGCAAAAAAAACGAAAATGTCTGATTTTCGTTTTTAATTTTTTTATGATAAAGTAATCGTAGTAGACATTTCTAATTAACATATTATTCGGACACTTTTTAATGGAGATTTTAAATATGACATCCTGTTTTTAATAACTTTCAAGATTACGGAGAAACACGTGGAAACTTTAGTTTTTCTTATGGGCGCTATTTTGAATTTTCACATTTTGAAATTACGTCTTTTTTTCTCTTTACAACGATATATCACACATGGTGGTCCAGTATCACATTTTTCCTAACAATACAATTTTTAATTTTTTGAGAATTTGGACTTGACAAGATTAGAAGAAGGGATGTGTCAAGAGCCATAGCAAATCTTAGGAAGAGAGTGGCACTGTGCTCAGAATTAGGAGGTGGGCAATTTGAACTCATGTTGTGATGTATTTTGTTCTAATTTTAATTATAATTTTATTGCAAACAGAGTTGGACTGGGTCAAGCATAGAATGACCCAGTGACCCGGTGACCCAGTTAGTTTACTGACCCGGTGACCCAGTTGACCCGGTGACCGAGCTTGACCCGGTGACCCAGCTTGACCCGGTGACCCAGTTTGACCCAGCGACGCAATTTGGCCCAGTAACCTAGTTTGATCGAATAACGCAGTTAAGTCAGTGACCTCGGTTCAAGTGTACAGATTATGAAATAAATGAAACTTAATCCTGGTTTGTTGAAAATAATACTTGATTGCTGGACAACTGCCATTTCTGTGATGTTTGCTTTAATACTGCCGTAAAAAACCTTCCATGTCCCGAATTGTATTATAGTAATATTATTTCCCTGAAGCAAAGAAATGAAGGGAGGAACTGTTTAGAAATAATATTACTATAATACAATTCGGGACATGGAAGGTTTTTTACGGCAGTATTAAAGCAAACATCACAGAAATGGCAGTTGTCCAGCAATCAAGTATTATTTTCAACAAACCAGGATTAAGTTTCATTTATTTCATAATCTGTACACTTGAACCGAGGTCACTGACATAACTGCGTTATTCGATCAAACTAGGTTACTTGGCCAAATTGCGTCGCTGGGTCAAACTGGGTCACCGGGTCACTGGGTCAAACTGGGTCACTGGGTCTAACTGAAGAGAATATGACGTGACCCAGTGACCCAGTTTAATTCAGTGACCCAGTTGACCCAGTGACCCAGTCCAACTCTGCTTATGATAAGTGAGATCCCCATAGTGGCACTCGAAAAATGGACACCGTGTATGCCGTAATTTAAAAAAAAATGTTTCGGCCAATTGTGTTAATAATGAAAAGAAGCTTGATGATGATGAAAATCTCGAAGATAATGGTAATGATTAATGAATGTATAGGCTGAGTAATCAGTAAAAACCACTCCGCTCAGACTGTTCCTACTATCTCGTTCCCTCACAATATACTAATTTCTGACACGCTTCATATTTTTTGTATCAGTAATTAGGGTTCATGATCACGATCTCAATGTATTCCTATGCGATACTTCAACCGTTGGGGTTTGTGATTTAATGACATTTTAAAAACAGATTAATCACGAACCGCCCACATTTTTTTGATTTATTTACGAAATCCGTGAGGAATAGACGTCGCGAGCTAACTAATTCAATAATAAAATGTTAAAAATGAAGTTCCTTAATGAAACAAAATGGCGGAACGCATCCCGACTAGTAATCGAGTAATCTTTCCTTGTTAGTAGGGTTCCTCGTATCCTCATCCATTTGATTAACATCGACCCCAATGTAAACGAAAAGTTAAAATTAGAGCCGATCTCGTTCCATTGGACGATTGGGTCGCACAGCTTTTACAACCAAAAAAAAAATTGATAACTGGTCGCTTAATTCACATGAACCCGCAGACATCAAACACGCGAACCATCCCCTAATTTAAATGCACGCCCTTGGGTCATTTAATATCAAAGTTGAAGTAGATATCGGTTATGTTCGAACAGTGTAATGCATACGGAATGAAACTTCGCCACTAAATATTCGCCCCTAACCTTTTTCGTTCCCCGCAAATTAACTCGAGGCGAAATTTTGCGCGATCGATCAATATTTAATTTAACACAAAAACGTCGAAGGGGGATATTTTATGTAAGCAAATAAATCGTACAATTTGCCAAGATTGCGCGGTGGAATTTATTAACTTAAAAGTGAATCGAATTAACTCGGCGAAGACGTTCCCCATTATCTTTCGGAAATATTGTTGCAGATTGCGTTACGCGCCATTTGCTACGGGGAAAGGGTGCCAGGAACATCCCTCGAGCGTACACAATAAATACGCATTCAATTTATTCATGAGCCGAACTTGATTGCGGATGACAGATTGTGACAATGACAATTATTGGGCGAAAGGCGCGCGCGCGTGGTCGTGGCACGTGCAGAAACGCTTTTCCGGCCATTTAACTCGGTTTACAATGCTTAAGAGCCGACATTTAAAAATAAGTGATAGCGCTTTGACAGTGGCGTAATTGTTTACGAATAAATAAATAAAGTTCTAAGCGTAACGCCAGATGTACGTTTATTTTTAGGCTTAGTGTAACAGGTGGAACCCCCGCAAGTACACATTCGTTTATATGCGCTAAAAATATGCGCTTTTCCCCTATTTCATTTTTCAACAAAGGAGGCTATCATCTGTGTGTTCAGTTTTCAGTAACTCGAACGTCCAGTGGCGCAGTTTATACTATTACAGTAAACATTTAAAAAGTAATAGTTGTAATCACTAGAAGGCCATCTATCAATCAAAAACCAATTAAAATTATATCGGGCGATCAAAAATGATTGGCTGTCGAGTCGCCTTAGGAAGTTCAAGTTAAATAGGATTTCCCATGTAAACAAAAATTCCAAAGGCGACTAGACTAGTGGACCACGTATAGTGGACCACGCGTTCGTATTGTAGCGAATATTCTAGAAATCCCGATAGACATTGAGCTACCGTAAAAATTAGTCATCGGAGATAAGAAACGAAAGAGGATGTGACGCATTCTTTACGGGAAATATGCCGTGTTTGTTCGAGATCATTCTAGAAGATTCGGGGACGTTCGGGACTTAACTTTTAAGTAATATGGGCTTAAGTCAGTTCTAACACTGATGCGGGAATTAAACGATTTTTTGGGCCTTAGTGTGCGTTTTTCAGCCTCTCAGATGAATGCCAATTTTTTGAGGACGAAAGATGAATCTTAATGAGCATGAGAATATAACTGGGCACCTTCCGCCATCTTAGATTTTGGAGAACCAAGGTCGTGGTCCTGGTGTGGGGATTCTCCGGTTTAAGGTCGTGCTATGGAAATTCCCCGGGTTTGGGACGTGGCCTTGGTGAGAAGGATTTATCCGGTCACATCACTGAGATTTTCCCGGCAAAATAGTCGTGCCCGTGATGAAAAGGACAACGCTACTATAATAACATCACTATAATCCCGTACATTTTTAGGAATCACTAGAGATAAGGCCGGTAAATACGCTACTGTATGCGGACGATTGAAAACTAACATGAAATAGAAAGTATTTCTTTTACACCGTAATCAGGAACGTGATTTTTCCAAACGTATTCGAAAAACAAGTTAACCTTGCATTTGAGTGGTTCTTGTCGTCGCTTCGTGCGGAAATAATGCGCCGATTCGCGCTCTGATTGATCGAATACATTAGCGGTTTCGCGGATTTAATTGTGGTAATTTTGATCAATTAATACATTCTATCGCTCTACTAAAAACTCCACCTCTGTAATCTTGACGCCTCAAGTAATTAAGGAACAAAACACTCGTTGAAAATGACTAGTTAGAAATGACACATATTCCGTTGACCGCAATCAACCAGATAAATTCCTTATAACATGACCAAAATTCGTTTGGAAAGACACTTCTTACACAGTAAAATTTCTACTTTACTTATGTACTGCGAGAAAATTAAAAAAAGTCGTTAAGCCACTTGTGAGCAAGAGGCAATTTCAAATTTGTTTTATCGATTTTAGTAGCCCCTATGCTTTAACGAGAATACAAACATGAAATAAATTTTAATTTCTGATCAAATGACACCAATGCCGAGTCTGTAAGTGGTGTAGTTCCGAAGCCTTTGTGGCTCAGACAGACAGACAGACATCAAGAGCACAAAAGTGCACTTCCAAATCCTTCCAATCCAAACCTAATTGCTCTGGTTACGAAAATCAAATGATCTTGTAAATATCTACGTAAATTTCGCTTTAAATATCAAAAAATATCTATAACTAAGAAACTTGACATTGCGCTTGTGCACATCTGATTTGTATAATATGCGATATGTTTGTCTTTACTGGAAGCGTCTGTGGTGAAAATTACAAAAAAAATATCTCTATAAATGAGAGAGTTGACATTTCTCAATTTGCGCATGCCTACATCTGATTTTACAATATGCGATATGCTGGTCTTTCCTAGAAACATATGCCATTAAAATCGCAAAAATATCTATAAATAAGAAAGTTGGCATTTTGCATGTGCACATCTGATTTTTACAATATGCGATATGCTTATCTTTCCTAGAAGCATCTGTGATTAAAATCCCGAAAATATCTATAAATAAGAAAATTGACATGGCGCAGTTTATAACTAAGAAAGTTCGCAATGCGCATCTGATTTGTATAATATGCGATATGCTTGTCTTTACTGGAAGCATCTGTGATTAAAATTTAAAAAAATATCTATAACTAAGAAAGTTCGCAATGTGCATTTGATTTGTATAACATGCGATATGCTTGTCTTTACTGGAAGCATCTGTGATTAAAATTTAAAAAAATATCTTTAAATAAGAAAATTGACATTGCGCAATGTGCACGTTTGATTTGTATAACATGCGATATGCTTGTCTTTACTAGAAGCATCTGTGGTTCATATTTCAAAAAATATATACATAAGGATTTTGCACATGCGCACATCTGATTTTTATAATATGCGATATGCTAGTCTTTATTGGAAGCATCTGTGATTAAAATCTCAAGAAATATCTATAAATAAGACAATTGACATTGCGCATATGCACGTCTGATTTGTATAATATGCGATATGCTTGTTTTTACTAGAAGCATATTCGGTTAAAATTTTATCTCCATAAATAAGGAAGTTGACATTGCGCATTTTGCACATGCGCACATTTGATTTGTAAAATATTCGATGTGCTTGTCTTTTTTAAGCGTCTGTGGTGAAAATTACCAAAAATATTTATAAATGAGAGTTGACATTTCTCAGTTTGCACATGCCTACATCTGATTTTACATGCGATATTATGGTCTCTTCTAGAAGCATCTGCGATTAAAATCTCAAAAATGTCTAAGTATAAATAAAAAAGTTGACATTTTGCACGTGCACATCTGATTTTTACAATATGCGATATACTTGTCTTTTCTAGAAACATCTGTGCTTAAAATATCAAAAAATATCTATAAATAAAATGTTATCTCCATAAATAAGAGAGTTGACATTGTGCAGTTTGCGCATGCGCATATCTGATTTTTGCATTATGCGATATGCTGGTCTTTACTAGATGCATCTGTTGTTTAAATGTAAAAAAATATCTCTACAAATAAGAGCGCGTCGTTTTTCGCCATGCGTAAATGAATCGTCAAAATTTTTCTTGTTCGATGTGCCAAACTTATAAGCTACAGAATCCAAAAGGACCGAACAAAATATCTTGAAAACTACAGTAGTTTACGCCTCGGGCGGACGGACGGACGGAGAAAGTGGCCATCCAATATGAGTTGGAAAATACGCTCAAAAGATGAATAACTCAAAATAGCGTTTGTGTTCTATTACCGCCTCTATCAATTTCTGTTCTACCATTTTTCCATTTCAAAAAGGCAATACGTCTGACACGCAAAACCTAGCGCAAAACTGTGTCTCGAATGCGAAAGTGTCCTTTTTGGCATCCTAGCGCTATTTTATATAGTATTTATCCTGACGGCAAAATCTCCGTCACCAATGCCACGGCGTTCTCGCCGAGGAAATCCCAGAGAACACGACGTTGCACCATAAAACAAGGTCACCTCTAGTTATGTAACCGGAGAATCGCCTTCACCATGGCCAAAATGTTTTCGCCAGTGACGTAACCAGGGGATTCCTTCTCATCATGGTGCAAACTGTAACTTTCCCGTCCGATTTTTTTTCGAGATCAGTGAGCGAAGGTGCGGGGGGGGGGGGGGGTAAAATTAATTTTATCTCTCATTGTATTCTAATTAAAGGTCTCGACAACGAAAGGAACCGTTTTCCACCAACCTACTGCCCTTCTTTCTGTCCTCTTATCAAAGTACGAGGGGGGGGGGGGGGTGGAACTAGTTTTATCCTTCATGGTACTCTAATGAAAGGTCTCAACGAAAGGAATTAATTTCTATCAACCATAGCCTTCCTCCTCAACCTCTTATCGCGATCGGGTATATGCCCTTATACCTCAAGAACGAATTGTCGGAAGAGGGTGCTTACAAAGGGCGCCTGCAAGAAATATATCCATTGATGATGTCAAAACAAAAGCTATTTCGGTTAAAAAAAATCGCTTTATCTGCACAAGAGTTGTGCACAATTTATAGGTACTTGTTTCAGATTTCTCAAATTTTTTCGAATTGTCCCGACTCAAGGATCGACTTCAAACTAGGCCCGCACGAGGTGCAAGACAACTCGTTGAAGGGCCAGAAAAAACTACACTTTGATCATGTTCCATAGCAATGAAAACCACAAAACAAAACATTTGCGCTTGCCCCTTTTCCCAAATTCACCTATACGACGATTGCTAGTTGAAAATCAACTTCATGTTTCAGAAACATGAAATGAGAGACCGATTAGCGTCGCGGCCTTTTGGCAACGGTCATTATATGAATAGGTAATTCATTTTTTGCTCATTTGCAAAAACGAGTTTTATTATCGCTTATCGCGTGCTAGAAGAGAAACGCGGGGGCGCGCGCTTTTAATTCATTTAGCGTTGCACCTTAAACTGTCCCAGGGGGGACGGAGCACACCGGAGTTTTTAATAGGCGAGCGGAACATTCGGGAGGAGTTAATAATTGTGATTAAAGGTGCTCGTGGGAGTTGTTTAATGAATTTATTGATAAAATGATTAGGCGGGGACCTTTACGCGATCATTTTTTATCATATTCGAGAGCGATTAACTCTTTTAAAGGTTAATCGAACTGAGATGGACTTTTTCATGTTGGACGCGCAGTGTTAAATTCAAAATAACCTCTTTAAGTCTACGTTCTTAGTATTGTAATAATGACATATGTATCAGGAACACAGGAAAGAAAGAAGTTGTGACAGTTATTGACAGAGGTATTTTCATGGTCTCCTGATAACATTGCAAGATGTAATATAACAAATATCTGCTTCCCTATTATGTCCTGTATCAGGAGCAAAGAATCGCAAGAGGTATTTTCACGTCCTATCGAATATCAAATTATGGAGAAAGGAAAAATTTAATTGGCAAAAACCGTCTTGCGTATATTATGTTCTCTAAATATAAATTTCTGTTTCAAAAAATAGATCATCAGGAGCACAGAAACGATGGGCCATAAAGAATCTTAAACAACTTTGAAATAGTGAAGAGGAAGAAACTTGAACCTTGGAAGATCATGAAAAGCAATTAAGTGTTTTGAAAATCCTTCAAAAACGTTGAAGCGTCTTGAATTAATCTTAAATATTCTTGAAGAATCTAGAAGAATTATGAATTAAAGAAAAGGACTCAATAATTTGAAGGATCTGGGTATAGGTGTCTTAAACGGTCATAAATTGGGAATTTAGGGATGGCATCGAGCCGAGCCGAGTCCGAAAACTCGGCTCTGTGCGAAATTATGGATGTCCAGTTCGGCTCGAAACTGGGCTCGATTTCCAAGTCAAGTCGAACTAAGTTCGGATTCAGAATAATGGAATTTACAATTACTTTAATCATTTATCATCACGAAATAAGCTCTTATCTTTGAATTCTGACCACGGCTGTCTGAATTCAGAAGGGCGCTGCTTGCCAATAATAAATTAGATAAAAACAACAAAAGAGAGGGTATAGGTAAAGTAACATGAATGTATTCTTCGTATTCTTCGAAACGACAAAAAAACATAGATACCCAGTTTTTGTGACATTGTGACGCACCTTTCTGGTAAACATTTTGCAATTTTGTTTAAATAAACAGTCTGATAGTAGTACTCACAGATGGGACTAGCAATTCTATCTCTATTTCATTACGGTGAAGTATGTAAGTAAGGATCAATTGTGGTCTAATTTTATTTTGTCAAAATACCTCAAATGGTAGCGTCCTCAATCGATCGCGCAAGCAAAACGTTCGGTGTTGTTTTAGGGGTTACTTTAAATGCGCCCCTACTTCAAATTCCACTCTCTAAAGCGCACTTTCGAACTATTCAGAGGTGATGCTAAAAGCTTTCAACTTTATTTAGAAAAAATATGGAAAATCACACAGACAGGAGATGGAAATACAAATCTGACGGACGGTAAACGAAAATGAGTCGCCGAAGTCTTTTGTTTCATTTTCTCTAATTGCGCCACTCACTCAGACAGCGCTCTTTCGCTCTTCAACTTAAATTAGTTTTGTTTCCGACTTTGATTGTGAAGAAGTATGCCTTTATTGCGTTTATTTGTTTACTTGCGACCGTATTTTTACTTCAAACAAACTTCACCAGAAGCGCAAAGTGGGAATAGTCGCGGTCTGTTCGTGCTTGAACTTATTGGTAATTTGAAAATGTAAAATCATGGCGCCCCTGCTCGAATCCACTCGATTGCAGATAATACAAAACTCGAAATATCAAGATATTTACATGAATTAATCGATTTCAAAGTCGGACTTCATTTACATCCCTTGTCATGACATTAAAAAAAGAAAAACGAAAAAAATTAATCCCACATTAAATCCTTACAATAACTGTCGAAGTGGCAACTCCTTTTAGCAACTTAAAGACCGATTCACATTATCGGTCACGGTGCGGTCAATTATTTTAGCGCTCACGGTTGAACGCGTATTACCCCACGGCATTTTTTGAATTGCGAATTCCCACAACCTTTAATTTTGGATTCCAATTTAACTTAAATTAACTACAGAAATTCACTCTACTGTGAAGCAGTTTTTTGGGTTATCACCCCCTAAAAAAACTCCCCAGTGTATGGAAGTTTAAAAACATCTAAAAATGCAGTATTTACGACCCTTCGTTCTGATTTATCGTATGCGTTTCCGCAATTTAACCTTGGAATTGAAAGTCTCTAAATTTAAATTTATGTGTTGCTTTGCACATACCGTATCTGTTCCACCAATAAAATTGGGGATCGACCAAACTTTATCCCGCTCGTTTTACCCCAAATATTCACGTAGATTATCTCTCAAACTCTCAACCGCCCTGCGACAATTTATATGGGATTGACTTGCGTGAACGCTCTCGTGGCTTAACGCGAATTAGCTCGCGGCTTAGTCTGAATTGCCCCACAATTCTCTGTCAGCAACCATTCATTTTTTAAACCACACCCATCGAACATTCGAGTCCGTTCTACCACTCAGCAGCTCCTTTCAGCCAATGAAATTCATTAACAATTACTTAATTGGCCGGATTGAAATTTCTAAAATTGTTAGGCCAATTAACATCCATTCTTAATTGGAATTTCTCAGGTCGGTATAAAGGTTGTTAATCAACCTGATTAACAGCGCCAACCTGCACGACATTGTCGTTTTTGAATGCCCGATTTAATTTACCACAGCAAACAAAAACCCGCTAATGATAGCTTTACGTGGCTGAAATTCTAAAATATTAATTTGCTCTTTTAAAATCAAAACGTTTTCGGTCGCGACAAAGACAACTATAATTACTTGACGGGAACGGTTACAAACGGCGAATTGCAGCGTTATTTACAATTCTTGAAATCAAATCAATTACCTTTACTTTCTATCTTGAACTTCCGGAACCAACACAAATACTTTCGGCACGACAGTTTTCGTAACGAAGCGCACAACTTAAAACGCTTCGTGATACACAAGCGATACAAAGGAAAATAAGTATAAATAAGAATGCTAGTATTGCGCAGTCTGTGTATGCGCACGCATGATGTTTAAAATATGCGATATGTTTGTCTTTACCAGAAGAATCTTTGGTTAAAGTTCAAAAAATATGTATAAACAGAAAAGTTGACATTGCGCAATGTGCCCATGCGTATACCTGATTTTTAAAATATGCGATTACTACAAGCAGCAGTGTTTAAAATTTCAAAGAAATATCTCTATAAAGAAGAAGACTGCGCATGCGCACATTAAATATCAATATTTTTCTTGGTTGAGGTGTCATAGCTATTAGCTATCGCATGCAAAAAGAACGAACTAAATATATTGAAAACTCTAGAGGAGTAGTTAAGGCCTCGGACGCATGGACGGACGGACGAAGGAAGTGGCCATAATAACGCCTTCCAACATGAATTGGAAAATGCGCTAAAAAAGACAGAGAAATGGCCACGCAGTCTGAACAAATGAGTTATGCTTGAAGTGGGCGAGAAGGTAGTTGTGGGTGTGTAAGGAAATGGGGGCAAAGGAATCGAGCGTCAAGGAAAAAATTAAACCAGTTGGGAGGAATAAGCGGAAAAACCCTCGATGAAGCGGAAGGAGCGACGACAACGATAACGACAAGTACAACGACAACGACAAACAACGATAACAATAGTGATACAGAGCCAAATCTGGACCGTTCAAGGTCTCTAGCCACGGGGTGACCTTTTGTAAACTAGGTCAGGGGGTGAAGCTCAAATCACACTTAGTAGTTCAAGGTAAATCTCAAGGATTTATCGTCCACAAAGGCCAATGGCTCCATCTAATGTAGCGATCAGAGGCCTCGTCTTTATGGTATCAGTTAAGGTGATCCAAGATTAATGGTCCTTTTGTCTGGGTGTCATCAAAAGTCAATGATCTTAATGACCTGATTTTCAGTGTGATATTCCACCTTCGAGGCCCCATTCTTTGTGGTGTCATATTTCGTTGTCAAAGCCGTTGTTAAAGGTTGATGGCACCGTGTTTGTGTTGTATTTTGTTTTCAAGGTCAGTAGAGACCAAGGTCTCACTTTTGTAGATTTTCAAGATCATTTGACGGAGCCATTTTGTGTAACTAAAGTCAACAAAGGCCAATGATTCTACTATTGTGGTGCCATATTTCATTTTGAATGTCAATGACTCTAGTGGTTGTGGTGCGATGCTTCATTTTCAAGGTCAAGGAAGGCTATCTTCTTTTTTATGGTTTTTAATTTTATTTTTATGGGCAATGACCCCATTTTTGTGGTGTCATTTCATTTTCAATGTCAACGACTTTAGTGGTTGTCGTGCGATGCTTCATTTTCAAGGTCAACGAAGGCTATCTTCTTTTTTATGGTTTTTTATTTTATTTTTATGAACAATGACCCAATTTTTTGTGGTGTCATATTTAATTTTCAATGTCAATGACTTAAGTGGTTGTGGTTCGATTCTTCATTTTCAAGGTCAACGAAGGCTATCTTCTTTTTTTATGGTTTTTAATTTTATTTTTATGAACAATGACCCCATTTTTTGTGGTGTCATATTTAATTTTCAATGTCAATGACTTTAGTGGTTGTCGTGCGATGCTTCATTTTCAAGGTCAACGAAGGCTATCTTCTTTTTTATGGTTTTTTATTTTATTTTTATGAACAATGACCCAATTTTTTGTGGTGTCATATTTAATTTTCAATGTCAATGACTTAAGTGGTTGTGGTTCGATTCTTCATTTTCAAGGTCAACGAAGGCTATCTTCTTTTTTTATGGTTTTTAATTTTATTTTTATGAACAATGACCCCATTTTTTGTGGTGTCATATTTAATTTTCAATGTCAATGACTTTAGTGGTTGTCGTGCGATGCTTCATTTTCAAGGTCAACGAAGGCTATTTTCTAGTTTATGGTTTTTAATTTTATTTTTATGGACAATGACCCTATTTTTTGTGGTGTCATATTTCATTTTCAATGTCAATGATTCTAGTGGTTGTCGTGCGTTGCTTCATTTTCAAGGTCAACGAAGGCTATCTTCTTTTTTATGGTTTTTAATTTTATTTTTATGGGCAATGACCCCTTTTTTTGTGGTGTCATATTTCATTTTCAATGTCAATGATTCTAGTGGTTGTCGTGCGATGCTTCATTTTCAAGGTCAACGAAGGCTGTCTTCTTTTTTAAGGTTTTTATTTTTATGAATTCTCTGCCAGCAACCATTCGTTTTTTAAACCACGCCCATCGAACATTCGAGTCCGTTCTACCACTCAGCTAGCTCCTTTCAGCCAATGAAATTCATTGACGGTTCTTCTGATTTCGCATAGAATCATAACTAACGGATCTGGCACCAGCAGGATCGTCACGTAATTCTAGTTAATTTGGTCTCATCCCACGACTTTGTGGCAGTGCCAACTTTCACTGGGCAGGACTGTACTCGGAAACCATTGACCCAAGAAATACAACCATAAAATATATATAAAAGATAATTTGTTGCATTAAATGATTGAAAATAAAGCATGATCCACATACACAAAACATGATATGAAACAGGTTAAAAGCAAGTGTAAAACAAAGGTAACCAAAAAAGGTAGCTATAGAGTAGTGCATTGGCCACCGAAGAGCTTACGACTGTTCCTTTACTTGCACGAAGAGCACCAATGTCCAATGTTCCAGAACAAACCGGCAGCTTATTTGTCATGTCCTTGGCCTGTTCGGTCCGAAGTCTCACCTGCCGATGGTTACACCGGAGTTTCTGAACACCTCCGTCGACCTCCAGTGCATATTTACTTCCCGACGGTAGCCTCCATAAATTCAGGATTCCCCTAGGTCAAGGTTCGTATTCGTGGTATATGAAGTTTAGTTGGTAGGCGTTCGCATACTACTGTTTCTCGTATTTACACCCTCGATACTGCACCTTAAGGATACACAAGCCCATTCGCCGCGACAACGTTCGTAATTTTGAGTTGCAACAGCATATAATTCGCGTCCATCAAAAGCTAAACCTCGCAGTTCCCCAATAAATTACCTTCTTGCTCTCTTGTGGGCAATCTTAAAATGAGCTTACGTCTGTCGCAATTGGATGTGTGGAATTTGTGACATATAACGGTCATTATTTATTCCCAGATGGTTTGTCTCTTTTTACTTTTTCAACTATTGCACATTTTTTCCTGAACCGTGAAGTGAACAATGTAATTGCGATCTATCGCAGATTAGATCTTCGTTTTTTTAATTCTGAATCATTAGGCGCTAATTATGCGCTGTAATTATTCATCTCCCACTCGAGAATTGCAAATTTGTTAATCAATTTTTAATAAATGTGGATTCGATTCTCACCTTTACTAATCAATATTTCTTTTAATTCTCTCAATTTAATTATGCGCTAATTGTTTTGCGCTGCAATATTTCATTTCTCGACTTCGAAGTGTCAATCTTATATAAGCTTTCATTAAAAGGTAACGCAAGTATCACCTAAAAAAACATTTTTTTAGTTCTCACAAGTTAAGCGCTAATTATGCGCAACTGTTTTGCGCTGTAATTTTGAAAGTCACAGTTTCGAAAATTGCAGAAAGTGAACTCGATCCTCACCTGCGTTAATAATTTTTTTTAAATATACAAATTAAGCTCTAATTATGCGCAATTGTTTTGCGCTGTAATTCATAAATAGAAAATATACCTTGAAGCATTCCGTTTTACTTCCAAAAGCGCGAATTTTGTCTGATGGAGCATTAGATCTTCACCTCCAGATTTGGTTCTCACTGTGGCTTGTCAACTTCTTGTTTGATCCTCCCAATCATTCTTTTCGCTGAAATTAGGCGCCTATTGTGCGCCACACGAATTGTGGTCTAATCGGTCGCGGGATAAATAAATTGTAATCGAATACGTGCCAATTTTGCGCCTTGGATAAAAACTGTGCAGCTAACGTGCCTCACGACGTCGGCACGACATCTTTGCCTCCAAAATTAGGTAACTAGAGGTAAAGTTTTCATTAAGTAAATAACGCAAGAAATGTTGACCCCCTTTAATCCATCTTGCGACTTGGGACATTAATGAGAATTATGGTTGTAAAGAAACTTTCCAAATGAAACACTCTTGTAGTTTATTAAACTTTGTCTGTTTTCGCTCTCTTCTGCTTTGTGCCTCGTTACTTTCATGTTTTATTTTTCCACGCGGCGTAAATCAATAATACGCGAGTTTATATTACGACGACAGTAAGCGAGAGGGCTAATTGATGGCTTGGAATCCTAGCGCTTCGGGATGGGATCTCAAAAAGGTAATAAAATTGCGACGCCGCAATTGCTTCTGAAAACGAAACTTTTGACGAATAACAACTTAATGGTACGTAACTAACGCCGACGATTCCTTCCGTCTCCCGCTTTTATCCTTCTTAATTATACGGGGCGTGTACGCAGTTACTTTTAATGTTTACTTGCGGTCCCGTCGATTTTGCGCTCGCAATTTTTCATTAAATGGTCGCCTGTAGGTGCCTTGATGATGGTCATTGAACGTTATCCATTTCCATCGACATCCATGGGACTGGATATCATCCTTATAAATCAAAACATCTGCACGGCAAGACGAGGGTTGGCTTTGGTCACTGACGTCGCTCCTAGTTTGTGATCCCTCTCCTAGAGGGCCGCCATAAATATTTTTATTAAGCGTCGATTATGCGCTTTTTACGCTCGGATATGAAAGTAACGGCCTTTGAACGTTATCCGTTTCCAGTGACATCCATCGGCCTAGATACCAACCTTATAGATCAAAGTAACCTCTGCACGGCAAGACAAGAGTTGGAGCAAGTGCATAGGGCCGAACCTGGACCACTTCAAGGTCGCTCGCCACTTGGTGGTGACCTTAGAAAGAAACTCAAGATCACGTGGCAGTGACCTTGGAAATTAGGTCAAGGTGAAAGTCGCGTTCCACGTGGAAGTGACCTTGGAAATTAGGTCAAGGTGAATGTAGCGTGCTACATGTGCGGTGACCTTGGAAAGTAGATCGCGATAAAGGAACAAGCTGTTATATTATATTTTTTGGGGCGCCAAATTACATTTACAAGGTCAATGGCCCCAATTGATGTGTTAAATTACATATTTGAGGTCATCCCAGGTTAATGCCCCAATTGTGGTGTTAATATTTTCAATGGTCCCATTTTTATGTTGTAAAATTACAATTTCAATGGCATACAAGGTCCTTGACTGCATGTTTATGTGCAGTCGAATTACATTTTAAAGGTCATCCAAGGACAATAACCCAATTTTTTGGTGTCAAATTACATTTTCAAGATCATAGAAGGTACAATTACATTCTCAAGGTCAATGAACTCATTTCTTTGCTGGATCAAGTGACCCTAAGTTTTGCGGCGTCAAATTACATGTTACAAAGTCGCGTGCCCCCTGGTGGTGACCCATGGTCACGTAGCAGTGACCTTGGAAATTAGGTCAAGGTGAAAGTAGCGTGCTACGTATGCGATGACCTTGGAAAGTAGATCGCGGTAAAAGGGCAAGCTGTTGTATTGCATTTTTTGGGGCGTCAAATTACATTTTCAAGGTCATTGACCCCATTGTGTTAAATTACATGTTCGAGGTCATCTCAGGTTAATGCCCCCAATTGTGGTGTTAATGACACTTTCAATGGTCTCATTTTTATGTTGTCAAATTACAATTTCATTGGCATACAAGATCATGTTTATGTGCTGTCGAATTTCATTTTGGAGGTCATCCAAGAACAATGAACCCATTTTTTGTAGTGTCAGATTACATTTTCAAGATAATAGAAGGTAAATGTTCTCTTTTTTGATGTCTTATTACATTCTCGAGGTCAATGAACTCAATTTTTTGCTGGATCAAATAGCATTTTCAAGAGCGTATAGGTCAATGGCCCCAAGTTTTGATGCATCATATTATATTGTCAAGGTCATCTGAGGTCAATGGCCTTATTTTTTATGTAGTGTAATTACATTCTCAAAGTCAATGCCCTCATTTCTATGTGGCGTCTAGTTACATTCTCAAGGACATCCGAGGACAATGCACCCATTTTTTGTCATGTCAAAATTACTCGTTAAAGGTTATAGAAGTTCAATTACGTTATCTTTTGTGGTGCCTAATTACACTCTCAAGGGCATACTGGGTCAATGTGATCCCATTTTGCGGCATCAAATTACACGTTTGAAGTACTCCAAGGTCGATAACCTCATTTTTTGTGGTGTCAAATTACATTTGCATGGTTCACACAATTTTTGTAATAACATCTAATTTTATTTTCGTCATCGAAGTTCAATGATCTCTAATTGTGCGAGGCAATATTTTATTTTCAATGTCATCAGAGATCAATGACACTATTTTTATTGTCATATTTCAGTTTCAATCAGCGTTCAATGACTTAATTTTTTTGCTGTATCAAATTTTACTTTTAAGGTCATCCAAGGTTATTGACCCAATTTTTAACCTTTATTGACCTTCAATGGAGCTCAGTCATATTTATTGGATCAAGTATGCAACACCATTTTCTGAATTAGACTCAAAATTTTTTTTTGATTAAGCGTCGATTATGCGCCCTTTTGCGCTTCGATATGAACATTATCTGTTCCCATTGATTGATTGATTGTACTGGATTGATCGAAGTGAGCTCTGCGCGCCAAGATAACTGTTTGCTTTGTTCACTGTCACTCCCTTGCTAGTTTGTGAACACTCTTGGATGGCGCTGTATATCTTTTTATTAAGCGTCAATTGTGCGCCGTTTTACGCCTTTATATGAAAGTAATGGGTTTTGAACGTTATCCGTTTTCATTGACATCTATCGGACTGGATACGAACCTATGCACGACAAAACAAGGGTTGGATTGTGTTAAGTTACATATTTGGGTCATCCCAGGTTAATGCCCCAATTGTGGTGTTAATATTTTCAATGGTCCCATTTTTATGTTGTAAAATTACAATTTCAATGGCATACAAGGTCCTTGACTGCATGTTTATGTGCAGTCGAATTACATTTTAAAGGTCATCCAAGGACAATAACCCAATTTTTTGGTGTCAAATTACATTTTCAAGATCATAGAAGGTACAATTACATTCTCAAGGTCAATGAACTCATTTCTTTGCTGGATCAAGTGACCCTAAGTTTTGCGGCGTCAAATTACATGTTACAAAGTCGCGTGCCCCCTGGTGGTGACCCATGGTCACGTAGCAGTGACCTTGGAAATTAGGTCAAGGTGAAAGTAGCGTGCTACGTATGCGATGACCTTGGAAAGTAGATCGCGGTAAAAGGGCAAGCTGTTGTATTGCATTTTTTGGGGCGTCAAATTACATTTTCAAGGTCATTGACCCCATTGTGTTAAATTACATGTTCGAGGTCATCTCAGGTTAATGCCCCCAATTGTGGTGTTAATGACACTTTCAATGGTCTCATTTTTATGTTGTCAAATTACAATTTCATTGGCATACAAGATCATGTTTATGTGCTGTCGAATTTCATTTTGGAGGTCATCCAAGAACAATGAACCCATTTTTTGTAGTGTCAGATTACATTTTCAAGATAATAGAAGGTAAATGTTCTCTTTTTTGATGTCTTATTACATTCTCGAGGTCAATGAACTCAATTTTTTGCTGGATCAAATAGCATTTTCAAGAGCTAATCCCAGGTTAATGCCCGAATTGTGGTGTTAATACTTTCAAGGCATCGAGGCATGCCCATTTTTTTCATGTAATCGTTAAGGAATTCAATAGTTATCTTTGTGGTCCTAATTATCTCAAAATGGTCAATGGACAGTGTCATGACTGCATGTTTATGTGCTGTCGAATTACATTTTCGAGGGCATCCAAGGACAATGAACCCATTTTTTGTGGTGTCAAATCACATTTTCAAAATCAGAAGGTAAATGTTCTCCTTTTTGATGTCCAATTATATTCCCGAGGTCAATGAACTCAATTTTTTGCTGAATCCAATAGCATTTTCAAGACCTCTTTGTGTTGGGTCTAGTTATACTCACACGGCTATTTTTGCCGCGTCAAATTATATTGTCAAGGTCATCTGAGGTCAATGGCCTCGTTTTTTATGTAGTTAATTACATTCTCAAATTCAGCCCCAAAGTCAATGCCCTCATTTTTATGTGGTGTCATTCTCAAGGTCATCTACCCAGTTTTTGTGATGTCAAAATTACGTTTTAAAGGTTATAGAAGTTCAATGACCTTATCTTTTGTGGTGCCTATAATTACACTCTCAAAGGCATACGAGGTCAATGATCCTATTTTGCGGTACACGTTTGAAGTACTCCAAGGTTAATGACCTCATTTTTATGGTGTCAAATTACATTTGCATGGTTGACAATTTTTGTAATGACATTCATTTTTATTTTCAAAGGGTTCGTAGTTCAATGACCTCTAATTGCGGAGCAATATTAATTTTCAAGGTTATCCTGGAACAATGACTTAATTTTTTTGCTGTATCAAATTTTACTTTTAAGGTCATCTAAGGCAGCGGTTCCCAAATTACTTTTGGAAAAGGCACCCTAAATGATGGTTGTTTTGGCGGAACCCCAATGAGTTGTTGGTGATATGTTTTGACAGGTGTAATACCAACCAGGGAAGTACCCCCCAGGAAAGTGGGGGGGTCCGGGGGTACCCCCCGGAAAATTTTTGACAAGTTGGAGCTCGAAGACGCCGTTGTAGCGCTACCAATTGTTACAAAACAGTTATTGTTTGTGTTGGGATTTGGCACCAAAGTAATCCATAATAACATGATAAGGTCTTTAACATGCATTTTTAGCACTCCCAAATTTTATGGACTTGGAGTTTTTTTCCAAATTAACGTGTGAACAAAAACACTAAATATATCTTTCCTATATCTAATTTTTAAGACTTGATACTAAATGGCTGATTCAACTCAACTGAACATAATGCACTTTGCATCTCAAGATCCAGTTGCGCGTGAAACCATGCGCAGTGCAAAATTTTCCGTTATATTGAACAAGTATCACACTATAAAGGGCAGCCTTTGAAGGGAAATAAACTAGTCTAGCTGGTATATGTAATTCCAACTAATAAAGTGTGCCTTTAAACGTGAAAAATTGTAGTTGTTGCGGCTGTTACTCATGGAACCCTCGTGAATCTTTCGCGGAACCGCGAAACACCATTTGGGAACCGCTGATCTAAGGTCAATAACTTCTTTTAAAGTGTCAATTTTCATTTTGAAGGTCATCCAAGGTTAATGACCCAATTTTTAACTTTTATTGACCTTCAGTGGTGTATACGAGCTCAGTCATATTTATTAGAACAGATTTTCTCCTGCGACTTCGTATGCTCGATATTGAGTGATATATGATAATGAAAACTCAGCTTATTTGTAAACTCTCACGCCCTTCCTAGTTTGTGATCGCTTTCCTAGAGGAGGCCATATATATTTTTATTAAGTGTCGATTGGGCGCCCTTTTGCGCTCCGATTTGATCGTTATCCGTTTCCATTGATATCCTTTGTACTGGATAGATCGAAGTAACCTCTGCACGCCAAGATAACTGTTGGCTTTGTTCACCCCTTGCTGAACACTTTTAGAGGACGCCATAAATCTTTGTATTCAGCGTCAATTGTGCGCCGTTTTACGCTCTGAAACTGGATAGATCGAAGTAACCTCTGCTCGCCAAGACAAGGTTGGCTTTGTAAACCGTCATGCCGTTCCTAGTTTGTGATCACTCCTAGACTCTAGAGGGCGCCGTAAACACATCGCTATTAAAGTCACTAAATATAGAAAGTACCGCAATCCATTGGGCTCGTGTGTTAGAGAGAGAACGCATGATTTTTGCCCAAAGATGACGGAAGTTACCAAATTCTAGTAACTTTAATGTTAGGGATTGTTCCACCTGTTTGGAGATATCTGTATATATTTTTATAAAACATGACAGTATTGTGAAGTTAGGTTATAAAAAATTACAGCTATTCAGATTTTGTTAGTCAATTTTTTTAAGTTGGCAGCAAATTTGCCCAAAAATGGCGGATGATTGCGGTACTTTCTATATCTAGTGACTAATCGCTATTAAGCGTCGGTTTTACGCCGTTTTCTGCTCGGATATCAAAGTAACGTTTGGAAGCACTCGATTCTGACAATTCTTGATATTGTAACAATTATTGTGCGCTATGGCACGAAATTTTGCGTAGAGAGAAAGGTGGCAGCTCTGATTATGCTTGTAATATGCGCATAACCTGATTTAAATCGAATCTTAACACTTTTTAAGCGGCAACTGTGCGTTATTTGCGCTCTATGTCGAAGCCTTAGACTTGACAAATATGCGCCATTAGAATGTTTTTACTAGATAATTCACAAATATGGAGTCATGTATATTTTTATTAAGCGCCATTAAAATGCAGTTTTAAACATATCAAAATCTATACAAATGTTGATGTATTAAAATTGTCAAAAGCACAAAGGGTATCATTCAAATGGCATTTTTCAATCAAACGAAATCGACATGAGATGATAATTTTGATTGTACAATCGTATCTTTCGCTTGCGGGCAGAGTCGGGTGATTTGGAAACGAAGGGCGAGGGTTGCGGTCGTAGCAGTAGGATAAGACGAAAATCGATTTAGCATTGTAATTAAAGTTAAGTTCCGTCCGAGACCCGAAGAGCCAAAACCGCGCCGATAAAACTGTTCGTCAAACCTTTTTTTCATTAATATGTTTTCCGCGTCAAGTGTTTTATTTATGCATGCGCGTAAGAGAAACCCCGTTACGAATTTCATTTTCTCTTAAGATGTTGCGTGATTTAATATTCATAAAGGAGGCAGTAAGCCTAAAGAAACTCCGGAGCGCTTCTTTATATACATCAACAACAACGCAAAACGGAAACATGAAAATTTTAATCGCAGCTTGACCTATTCAGCTTTGGATTATTGCTAAGTGCGCTGTTAGGTGGAGGGCGCTGCAGCGCTCTTGTAGAAATAATGGAGCCGGCGTTTATCCTCTTTAAGTGCAAACTTACCTATGCTGATGTCGGGAAGAGGTTTAATAGAATTTTTCCTTTTGTTGCAGTTAGACCGATTTAAGGAACCGCCGGCGTTCGGTCCAATGTGCGATTTGCTTTGGTCGGATCCGTTAGAAGACTTTGGTAACGAAAATAATGCCGAACACTTTTCACATAATTCAGTTAGAGGCTGCTCATACTTTTACAGGTAACAATTAATGTTAATTTTATTCTTAGTGCGCACACGTACAATTTCCCGCCGGTGTCTTAAATTTCAATCTCTTGGGAACTTTACACGCACTTTTAATTGCCATAAGCGTTACTTGGACATTTTTGTAACCCATTCATCACCACCACCCACTGGTAAGGATGGAGATCACTTTTTTAGGCGGCGCTTCGTTTCTAAGAAAAGGCAAATGTACGAAGAACGCTCCAGAATACTTCTCTTGGGGTTTGTTTTTTTTCTTATTCACGTACACAATAGGGAAACAAATTCGGAAAGCTATCGGCGGTATAGACAATACGCGTGCTGTATCCGAAGGCGTCGGTTGCAGACCATGATCAAACCTTTGGACAATATCGTGGACCAGCGGATTTATGCTGCAATTTCCTTACATACCGAATCCAAATTGTTTTAATTTTACGAAGTATTTCTTTTTTTGTGAATTTCTCTTAAATTCGCGTTCTTTGAATTTTTTTAATTTTTGAAATTGAGTTTTTCTACATACCCAATCTATAGTTGTTTCTTCCTCTGGGTAACAGTAAATTTTCTACATTTTTGCCAGTGTTTTGTTAACCGTCAAATCTTGTTTAAAAACGTAGATGCGTCTCTTTAAGAAAACCCAACAATACTTTCAAAAAAGCAGAACAAGGAACAAAAAAGCAAATGATAGTTTTGACATCCGGCATCTGCTATAAGAAAAATCCTAATATTCCCAAATCGAGAGACGCGGTGGCTTCCATCAACTTCAGACAGTTCCAAAGAATTTATTACACAAATTTTGATCAACACCTGAAACAAATCTTGGGCACCAATAGAAAAAATGTGACATGAAAACTCTATCCGGATCGCACAAAGGATTCGAATAAACATAAATAACTGTTTGACTCTATGAGACCATGAAGACTAGACCAGAATTGGAAATAATGAAGTGCTAGAAGCAAATCGTATTACTTTTTGGTAACTGGTGTTTTTTTACTAATTCGACCCTGCTGAATCAAAAAATGCCGGTTGCCAACCCCTCCTCTCCCCCCTTCCCCCCCTTTTCCTCACCGAAGTGTCCCTCGCCGTGGTTTTTTCCATTTTACAGGGAAACGGTTACAGATAGGAGCAAATTGTCTAATAAGAAGTTAATCTACATTAAATTTCCTAAACAGCAACACCAAATTTATATCGATACGATAAGTAGTTTTTGAGATACAGCCTTCGACATTGCATGAAAAGGTGAAAAAAAACATTTTCTTTATCTTTCTTCTCGATTTTGAGAAAAGTGACAGGAGTTATGAGAAAATTATCTTCAGATATTTTAGAGCATATGAATTTATCTAGAAAGTGACATCTAATTCATAGTCGTGTGAACAATGGTTCTCGAGTTAGAGTTTACCGCGTAGAGGTGCTCCGGATGCGCATCGTACACTTTCCGGCTGTTCCATGCAGTATGTAAAGAAAAATATTTAGGTACTAGGAGTTTAACTCATCATAATGAACAAATTTCTTCTAAAACATCTGAATGTGAAAAAGAGCACTTTCTTGGTATTTCAAATTCAGGTTGTTAAAATAGAAAACATGCATATATCACACAGAGGTCAACAAGAAACGTTATTTAATGCAATTTAAGCATAAAGCGCGGCAATTGCAAATCTTCATGCATGGATGTGACTCTTTTCGGCATCGACACTGATTTGTCTGGCACATTCCCTTGCAACCACATGCACGAAGAGCATTGCAGGATGCGGGTATAGGCGGCAACGTCATTAGAATCGGTTCTATTGTAGTGCCGTCAACTCTCCAGCCACAGTTCTCGGGACAAGGAACGCTAGGATTGGCGATATGGGCGTTCTCCCAAACGTATACCTAAGACAGAAAAATTTATAAATGTTAAATAATAATACAGAATCCAATTTCCATATTTGATTTAAGTACTTGCCTGGTAGTGGCATCTTCGAATATGTAGGCGTAAGGCGTCAGAGGTTGGAGGCAATTTCTCAGGACTTTTTACAGCTCCGAACAAAAAGCTCCGAGCGGCGTCTCCTGTTTTAATTTCTGTGCTAACCTGTTAGTAACGAAAAGAAACATTAAAGAAATGTTCAAAGATTGCACAAAAGTGTCACATTTTTACAAAAATTCACCTTGTACAGTTGGATGACAAACTCCTCTGCGTTTGCAACCACTTGGTCGGTCAAAGGGATGGATCCGAGGCCTTCAAGTAGAGAACAGGTATGTCCTTTAAAGAACTTCCATGCATTTCTTTTGGTTATTGAGGCAATCTTTGAGGTACTATCGCACCCGGTGATGGCATGGAATGCCAAGAGATTATGCTTCTGTTCAGGACTCAATTTCTCACAAATGTCATGGATTGGAATAAAGTTGCGGTCTCTTGCTGTACCACTCATAATCCAAACCTTTGAAGGTTTCATTTTTGCGAAGTGGTGTACATAGAGCAATAGCACGTCGGTGTCTCTAACTAAAACAACTGCGTTGTCGGCTTCGGCGTGAACTGTATGAAGAACCATCCTTGTGTCTGCTTCTTCGTGGGTGGACCCACTAAGATGAACCATTGTTCACACGACTATGAATTAGATGTCATTTTCTAGATAAATTCATATGCTCTTAAATATCTGAAGATAATTTTCTCATAACTCCTGTCACTTTTCTCAAAATCGAGAAGAAAGATAAAGAAAATGTTTTTTTTCACCTTTTCATGCAATGTCGAAGGCTGTATCTCAAAAACTACTTATCGTATCGATATAAATTTGGTGTTGCTGTTTAGGAAATTTAATGTAGATTAACTTCTTATTAGACAATTTGCTCCTATCTGTAACCGTTTCCCTGTAAAATGGAAAAAACCACGGCGAGGGACACTTCGGTGAGGAAAAGGGGGGGGAGGGGGGAGAGGAGGGGTTGGCAACCGGCATTTTTTTATTCAGCAGGGTCGAATTAGTAAAAAAACACCAGTTACCAAAAAGTAATATGATTTGCGTCTAGACTCATAACGGAAGTCTTTTTTCAAGATTTTTACTAGACATAGGACCATTCCCCTAGAAGTAGTTCGAAACGGCAGAAGTGGGTCCGAACGGACGGACAAAACGCAAACAATAGCACTTTTTTTAATTCTTAAAAATAAGGGTATGGACTTAGTTTCGACATGACCATCAAACCTCAATTATAAAGCACGTTGCGAAATTCTGGGGTCATGTACAAAGCTTGCTTGCGAATGAAGCCGCAAGTTAGGTGCTAAAACTAACGCTGCAGTGATTACCGGAAGGATGAGGCCCCTCTTTCCCAGCGTACGGGTGGGAGGAGTCGAGATTCCGCTGGGAGAGACAATAGAAATACTATGAATCAGACTAGATAGAAGCCTGGAATATATGACATATCGAAAAGGCAGAGAAGGCAGCAAGAGTTACCTGGAATTGTGATAGTCCTCGGGGGAGCAAAGGAATGGTCCTGACATAGGTCAGAATGGCAAAGAGAATGGGAACCAAGACAGTTATGGACCAGAAAGCAAAAGAGGCGCAAGTTTCACAACTTGGACAAAACGTAGATAACTCAATTCATCGCAGGCCACTTCAAGGTGGCGTTATCAAGGCTCATTGTAATTAGCGCATTTTGTTTCTAAATAACAGAAGCGAGCTTTTTGTTTGGTGGAGGGGGTGTTTCATTAAATACTGCCAACAACGAAAAAACGGGGCTGGTTCGCGACGGTTAGGAAAGAGTGTATGTCTCTTTACTTACTTGGGCTGTTCGCTCGATTTGATTGATTGAACAAGCAGTTCGCCATTTTCAGAATATTTCTGTGGGAAGTTTAAAGGGTGTGTCGTTTTTCGGAAAAAGTTGGTCAACCGCACCGTGAGGCCACCTGTCAAGTTTTTTTAAATCAAAGTTAAAACTTTAAACCGTTGCCAATTACCGAAAAGCAAAAGTTTCCTCCAATTCCGGTTAAAATAAATCGTATCTTGTCAAATAAAAGAGATATTGAGGTGACCCCTCTTATCTCGATGACACTGTATATTTCTTAACATCATGGGCCATATACGCAGAAGACAACAGAAAATCGTTCAACTGATATTCGCTGGTAGGTAATGTGCGGGATGGGAGTATGAGTGAGCAAATTACAGCATAAATGCGTCGTTCCACTATATCACTCAATGATATGATCATGATCTGCAACGAAAATTTAAAAACTCGGATTCCTTTAGAAATAACGCGTTTATCGTCTATATTTGTAAAGGCAAGAGGATTAACCAATCCCACCCTCCATCAAGCGGGCAGGGGCAGATTCCCATAGACGTTTCCACTGTAATGTTCTCCCTGGCAGAGAGGACATTTAGGGATAAATAACCACCCTTTTCTGATCTGATTTCTTATCAGCTGGTGCACTATAGAAGGGTTCCGGTTGAATTTGGGGTTTTGTGCTTGTCTTAGCGAGGCGATAAGCTTCCTCATTACCGGTCATCCCCTTATAGCTTGGTACCCACACCAAGGTAACACGATTACACCCGGCTTGAAGGTCAGGAAGAAGACTGCTACGGCCTTGAGAACTGTCCGAGCAGATGTAAATGTGCGCACTCAGTAGCCCTTTGGTCGCAATGACCTCTGCGCACTTGTTTATAGCTATAACCTCGGCTTGAAATACTGAAAATTTCCCATCCCAATATGATTTTAATCGCCCTGCTTTCTATGAAACGCTTTGTTCACAGGTCGATATCTTTGTCTCTTGCTGCTTCATCAATGGACTCATATGTGGGGCAGTTGAATGTCCCCTCAATGTCCATGAAACAGACTAAAATCGATTCTTTGTCCAGCATACTTTTCTCAATATTGAGGATATGAAGGGCAGTCTCCGTAGAGCGTCCCTTTTGGTTTGCCTGTTGGTTGGTGTGGAGGTTTTTTTCTTGAGGTATTATCCTACTAGTTTCTCCATCGTTTTAAGGATGAAGGAAGATAGGCTGAACGGTGGCTCGTGGGTTGGTCCCTGGGCCTCTTGTCTGCTTTAGGAATAAAAATCACAACTGTCTGTCAAATTTGTTCTCCATTTGCTTAACGGAATCAAGAGGTCTATGTAGTGAGCCGGTGCGTTCCTCGTCTCGTCCCGCCATCGTGCTCAACGGGTTGTTGGCCATGGAAATTCCTTCTATCGTCTCACAATTTTTTCCAGCATCCAGTGTGCTTGGCTTTGTTTAAAACTTTTCCGGTGTCTTTTCTCAGCTTACCTAGCTCATTATTTCACCATCAGGGAGTGTTTCTGTTGGTTTTAACACCCTTCAACAGACAGCTCTTCTCAAAGGACGAGAGAAGGAAATCAGTGAGCAGTGTGGCAAGTTGTTCCAGATCAACGTAAACTATTAGGTTTTCAAGTGTTCTTATTCCTCAGTTTTTTACTCATCTTTTTTTAGTCTTCGAAGATTATTGTGGAGTTCCCGGTTTCAAATTGATTTTTTTACCACAGAGGGAGTTAGCACATTTCGGGCTCCTTAGTGCTTATCGGCCATTAGGTCCGGTTCCGACAAGTCAATTTTGGCTTGACTGCTCTGTTTTGAGACTTTGTACTATATGTAGTTCTATGCTTCGTGTAGAGGTTCTGGTTTCAAATTGGGTATTATACTACAGAGGAGGCTGGCACCCTTTGAAATCGCAGGGTAATGTTCCTATTCGATTTCGACAATCTATTTTGGAATTGTTAACAAGGAGGCTGTCTGGTTTTGACTCAGAATTTTTTAAGTTTCTTAGGGAGATTGCAGTTTTAAGTTTTGTTTCATTACAGAGAAGGTTGGTTCGTTTCGGAATAGGCTTCGGTCATTAGAACTGGTTTCTACAACACAATGTGGGATACCCGTCTAAAATTATGGCCTCTTCCAATATTTTCGATGTTTTCCTTGTTTTGTTCTACTTTAAATTTCAAACTAAGGAGGTTGGCCGTTTTCAGGATCGCTATAGGTTCCTTAGATCCGGTTCCCCAAAGCCTTTTTGGATTTCCCGCCCATGAGGCTTCTCGTTTTGGCTCTGTGGACATTTCTAAGACTATTTTGATTTAAGTTTTCTGTTTCAAGTTGGCGAAGAGATTGACTGGCTTGGGGATCCCAAAGTGCTGTAGCTATTGGTCCTTAGATCTGACTGCGGTTAGCCATTTTGAATTTCTTGTCAAAGAGGTTGCTTTGTTTTGAGTGTTTGAACACTTGTAATACTTTGTTGTGGAGGTTTTGGTTTCGCACAGGATACTTCGGGCTTGGGATCGCAGGGTGCCATGGATACTGGTCGTTTAGATCCAAACTATTTTGGGTTATTGGGCCAAAGCGGCTGTTCGTTTTGACAGAAAATGTGTAGGGTTTCATGAAGAAGTTGCGCTTGTTGAATAGACTGACATTTTAAGTCTCATAACACCTCTAAAGTTATCACTTAAAATTTTTGAAGTTCTAGTGTTCCTACACAAAACGTTGGTTCGCCAGGGCCGTAGCCAGAGGGGGGCAAGAGCAGCACGCTCTTGAAAATTGCTTAATATGACGCAATATAGCTTGCTCGTAATGATGGTCAAATATGAAGAAAAATCCTTAGAATTCGGAATTATGCCAACTATTAAAAACAATTTCACGTTGGTGTATGAATTACTTTCTCTGTACAGGGTGGTCAAATTCGGTTGTTAGTATGGGGTAACACTTAAACCATAAGTACCTAATAGAAAAAAAAAATGACCTTACAGATCGAAAGGTGTATTTTTTTAAGATATTGAAAACCAAACTGGCATACAGTCTTTCTTTCTTGAGTTGTGGGCAAAAGCATTTTTCGATAAAAGCTTATAATGTATTTGTTTGTTTTATTGGAAATGTGGTTATTACAATTTGATTGTTGCATAATCTACCATTTTAAAAATAAGTCCGGGGTCAAGTAAAAAAGTTACCGGACCTAACCACATTTTTTAAATGGAACACCCTGTATATTTTAATCTAAACAGACAGTATATCAATTACCCCTATTGAAACTACAGCACACCATGGATATTAAAAAAAGATTCAAGCGATTCAAAAAATTTCGTCAAAGGTTCAAAAATATGTTTAAAGAAGATTAAAAAAGTCCAAAGGTAAACAAAAAAGAAAAAATTTCGATTTTTGAAGATTTCTTTAACCTGTTTTTAATCTTGAATTGAATCCATTTGAAAAATGTGGTTAGGTGCGATAACTTTTTTACCTGATCCCGAAAACTTATTACAAAGAAACTTTTGTAATGAACACATTTCATATAACTGTATTTTCCAAGAAAATCGACGTTGTACAGGGTGAGTCAACGATTGCGCTGAGTAACTTAATTCCTTGAAGATAAGATTTTTCGATAGAGTGCTTTTGTATTATGATATGGTTGAATATTCTCCACATTTAAACAACTTGGAATTATACATGTGCGCCCCCAAAGTAGGGCGCCAAAATGGTACATTTTTTAAAATAGAACCCCCTGTATTTGAATGCATTTTTGAATTCTGCGTGTAATTGTACGCCTTTTTTATTATGTGATTAATATCCGAAAAGCTAGTAGTTTTAAAGATAATTCGATTTTTAAGAAAAATTGGGCATTTGCAAGCGTTAGTATATTGTCAAAATTATTACTTAAATTTTGATTCCAGGTTTTATATCTTTTATCCTGGGTTAAGTAAAAGTCAAATAAATACATCTACTATAAAACATAAAAAAATAGCTTACAGGGTGTTTTTTCCTAGATCCAAAGTTACAAAACTTTATATTAAAAAATCTCACTTTTTTTAAATGGAACACCCTGTATATTTTTCTGTTATCATTTAGCTCCTCCAAAAACCTTTTGATAATAATGTTCTATACCTATCTGATAGTTTTCGAAGTATCTTGGTTTTCCTGGTTTTTATATTCTAATCTTAAATAAGTTATATGCAATTTACATAATAGTGAGGTGGTTATGCAAAAAAAGGCAATTTTTATCTGCTTCGTTCAAAGCTAATTTTTCTAATAATTCAATTTAAGTCTATAAAAACTGGAGAATAAATTTGATAGTAAAAACATTAACAAATATCTTGGTTTTTCTACTTTTTATATTTTAATCTGAAATAAGTTCTAATTTATTCTCCAGTTTTTGGACTTAAAATAAATTGTTCGAAAAATAAATTAATCGATATGATTTTCGTTTTGGACGGGATAGATAAAAATTGCCTTTTTTTTGCATGTCCACCTCGCTATTATGTAAATTACATATAACTTATTTAAGATAAGAATATAAAACCCAGGAAAACCAAGATACTTCGAAATCTATCAGAGATAGGTATAGGACATTATTATCAAAAGTTGAACGTTCTTGGAGGAGCTAAATGATAACAGAAAAATAGACAGGGTGTTCCAATTAAAAAAGTGAGATTTTTTAATATAAACTTTTGCAACTTTGGACCTACCAAAAAAACACCCTGTAAGTTATATTTTTAATGTTTCATAGCAGATGTATTTGACTTTTACTTAACCCAGGATAAAAGATATAAAATCTGGAATCAAAATTTAAGTAAAATTTTGACAATATATACTGACGCTTGCAAATGCCTAATTTTTCTTAAAAATCGAATTATCTTTAAAACTACTAGCTTTTCGGATATTAATCTATATAATAATAAAGGCGTACAATTACATGTAGAATTCAAAAATGCATTGAAATACAGGGGGTTCTCTATGTACCATTTGGGCGCCCTACTTTGTGGGCGCACCCTGTATAATTCCAAATATTTTTAAAACGTGGAGAATATTCAACCATATAATACAAATGCAGTCTATCGAAAAATCTTCAAGGCATTAAGTTACTCCGCGCAATCGTTGACTCACCCTGTGCAACGGGTGTTGTTTGTACGGAATACGGCAATAATTATTTCGCCCGCCCGCTCTTTAGATTTATTCGCCCGCTTGGTAATCAATCTGGCTACACTCCTGTGGTCCGATTTGAAATTGTCCGTTAGAACCGGTTTCAAAGGCGACAGTCATCACAATGATCCATTATCATACATACTCACATAAGGGGGTAGGATATTGATTACAGACCGTGACATTTTGTGGATATGAGTTTCCAAGTGCAACTTGCAACCTGAATGCGCTGCTCCGCGATATTATCCATTATCGTGATCATGCTCCGTCTCTAAATGACGTTTGTAAATTGATTTTTACAGATTCTGTCAGTTTCGGCCTACTTTCACTAGTCAGTAATAATAGCAATAAACCATTTATTTATTGTTTTGTAGTTAATTATAAACAAATGTAAATGTAAAAAGTGAAAATAAAGTAAATATTTGTATTTGATAACTAGCAAATAACCGCAAGTGCACAAATGTCCCATTTCCTTTGAGAAACTGCACAATACCATTAAGTAGGTCTCTCCGTTTACGCTCTAATGAGAGAAAGAAATATCATTAGTTTCCTTCTTTATCTCGTATAGATTTAATTAATCCTCGTTCTGCTTATCTTTCGCTGGATTGACAGTTGCATGTATTCCATTAACGAGGGATTACTTTGCTCCACTTAGATAGTTTAGTCGTTTATACACATATTGTGTGACTTATTATATAAAACAACTGGATAATGCCTACGTCATAGAGGATGTTCGGTTGAAACTAGTGACCTATGAACAACAAAATAATACCAATTTGCAGAGAAGAATGTCACACAATAATACCACGTAATTTTGCTTTTAAAAATCCAAAGCCATCTGATCAACTTAATTAGCTAATAATGTGGGACTATTGTACAGCCCAAAAGGCATACTTTATATATTTATAATATTTTTGATGTAGGACTATTGTACAGTCCAAAAGGCATACTTGGAAATATTCCATGTCGCATAATTTTTATTCCGTATCCGAGTGGGCGTCTATAGTTGTTGCCGAGTTTCATCTCCGCGAATTAAAACACACCTCAGCGGTGCAGAAAGTTTACTCTCCGAAAACAACGAAACGTTCACATTAAGATTAGAAATGCCAGTTTATTATTCATGCCTTTATTAAACGAGAACGAGTTTTATGCGCGGTTTTTCGCGCCACATAAATCATTTTCGCCTGCGGAGTGTAACTATATTTACATAAACGCTACGTATTGAGACACATAAATAGCGCGAGAGGGGTGATTTATGATTGTTGGTTTAGTGAGGTTTTCGGGTTTTTGATTGCGCTCGCCTTGTCGAACGTACCTCGGTCCGGCGGCCGGTTAAATATTTACGTTTAATAACAGATTGTAATGAAGAGTAACGGAAGTGATTCGAAATATATTTCCTATTTTCTTTCTTTTCAATTGAAAACAGCTTACACTTTGTTTGTTTCAGCTACGCTGCTTGTTGCGACTTCCTTCAAAATAATAACCTACTATCAATAATTAGAGCACACGAAGCACAAGATGCGGGGTAAGTTTGGTTCTTGCTGTTATTTCAATATTAAAGTTGGTTACGGTCTGAAGTTCGATACCCATCGACGACAACTTTTTTTTATTGAAAATTTGCACGTCACTATAATCGTGGAGATGCAATTTTCTTGTAATTTGTTGCTCTCCAGCGAAAATCAAAAATTCTAGAAGCGTGTGCCCAGTAAGGCCAACGTGACAGCCTGTCGGTCGTATCGCACGTGGTTGTACAGAATTCCAATACCGATCGATATACAAAGCTGTAGAGCATTCTACAAATAACCCAGATATAACGCTACACCCTGTTAATTTGGGGAACATTAATAGAAATTTATTTGAAGAGCAGAAGCAACGCGAAACCGCACACGTTTCAACTGCAGCTGGGCAAACTAAAGGGCAAAACATATAATTACAGTTCCATTGTTATTCGAAGCTCGCTTTGATAACTGAAATTACCCACACGAAACCGCATCATTTTGGTACTATATTGAAGTGAGCTCATTACGAATATCCCACACGTAAAATTTCCAATGCGTTTAGCGAAATTGAAGGGTGAGGTGGAAGAAAAGCGTACCCAGCTGGTAAACAATTAAATTAACCCAATTCTGGTTTCAAGCAGAATGAATAATTACAAGATATAACATGCACTTCAAAGAACTACTGGGGGTGATAATTAAATTTGGCGCTTCTTTTCGTTTCGGTCTCAACGCGGTGTCGAATTTCCTTTCAAAATGAAAACGCGACTTCTACACGACAATAACAATAAAGTCGTATCGGCGCAAAGTTTCTCTCGACGGCGGCTCTTATTTGTAAGATGGCGGAAATTTCGTGGATTACATATTGGAACTTTCCGCCGAAATATCTGCCGCGGATTTAACCTGGGTCGTAATTGATGAGCGCCGCGTCGAAACTTAAATCTTTCATTTCCTTCGGGAGATAATTTTGAATTTAATTGCGGTATGCGCGCCAATGGTGGCTATCAGTTTTAACGTTCTACATCTGCTCGACTACAGTTTCTTTGACCCCTCTCACACACAAAAATGTTTCAAATGTAGCTCGTTCAGTCAAAGATATAAGAAATGCTACGAGTATAAGCTAGTAAATGTAATTGCATCATGAATGTGCTCACCACGATATTTTCCAGTTATGCAATCATGGTCCGCGACTTTTAGGCTAAATTAGTCGAACCTGCCTCCTTCTTTCGCAGTTGTCGCGAAACTGCAGACAGATGTTTTCGGTAGGATGTGTAATGAAACTTGATATTAGATGAAGCAAATTGCAACATAAAGTGCTGAGTGGCGTAATGAACCAATTCCTCAGTCGTAGATTTCTCAGAAGATTTCCAGTGAAATTCCTAGGAAATCTTATACTTCTATAACTCTTACTGTGTCCCTGATGATTTATGTAAGATGATTTCAAATGTTTCTCGGAAGAAATCTTGAAACTTGCGTTCTGGAATTTGTATTCTTAGATATCGATTTTAGAATCAGAACTATGGATTTAGGATACCAGATACCCTTGGCAGAATTTGTTTGAATTTGAATAGGATTGCAGAATACAAATCGGTCCTATATTTCAGTCCTGGACATGGAAAATTGAACCATGAATTCTTAAAGTTGTAGTCTTAGATTTTTGTTTTTAAGTTCTGGACCTTAAATTCCGGATTTTGAAATTTGACTTTCAATTCTTGATTTTGTATTATTTTATTGGGAATTTTGCAGTCCACTTTCTGGCATCACCAGAATCTGGACTTTGTATTTTGTACGTGCGATTGCAAAACAGGCCTGGATTTTTTGGGTTCTGGACCGTGTATGTTGGAATCCTGGAAATTGTATTCTTTCGGAGTTGCCGAGTCTTCAATTCGGCATTTTGGATACAGCTCCAGATTCTGAATAATTGATCCTGGATTCTCAATTCTGTATATTGGTTTTTGAGGCTTGAAGTACGATCTCCCAACTTGGGACTACGTATTTTGTATTCTAGCTTGTATTTTCCCTCCAAATTTTGATTTAGGATACCAAACACTGATCCTTGATCACGGATACTTCAATCAGAATACCTCTAGATCCTGGAAATTGTTGGTTGCGTCTTAGAATTATAGAACTCTTATTGTCTTGACTCTTGTTTTTTTTTTGTTGTGAATCTTTAATCCTGGAGTTTGGGATATAGGTACATCCTGATTTTTGGCAGTTACCTAATGCACGACTCCGAATCATGTTGCTTGGATTCTGTAACCTAAACTATAAACTCTGCCGGAATTTGTATTGTAGCATGAATTTTGCAATCCGAATTTTGAATACCATTTCCTTCGAGGCTTGGTCTCTGGTTTTCGAATTACACATCAGTCCTGGATTTTGGATTTTGTGTCTTGAATATTTAATCCTGGAAATTGTATTCATAGCTACAGAGTTTTGATTCTTAATCCTGGATGTTCAGTTACGGGTTCTGGATACAGTATCTTGAATTTTGAATCCTAGCACATGAATTCCGGAAGTTGCATTGTTATCTATGATTTTTGATTCTGAATCCTGGATGTTTAATTACGAGTTCTGGATATAGTATCTTGGATGTTGAATCCTGGCACATGAATTCTAGAAGTTACATTGATAGCTATAGATTTTTGATCCTGTATTTTGGATGTTCAGTTACAGGTTCGGGATACAGTATGTTTGATATTGAATCCTGGTACATGAATTCCGAAAGTTGTATTTTTAGATATTGACCTTTGATTCTGAATCCTGGATGTTCCGTTACAGGTTCGGGATACAGTACCTATCTTTGATGCTGAATCCTGGCACATGAATTCGGGGGTTGTATTCTTAGCTACGGATTTTTGATTGTGAATCCTGGATATTCAGTTACGAATTCGGAATGACAGTGTCTTGGAGTTTGAATCCTGACACATGAATTCTAGAAGTTACATTCTTAACTATAGATTTTTCATCCTGAATCCTGGATGTTCAGTTACGACTTCTGGATTACACTGTCTTGGATATTGAATCCTGGCACATGAATTTCGAAAGTTGTATTTTTAGATATTGACTTTTGATTCCGAGTCCTGGATGTTCGGTTACAGGTTCGGGATACAGTACCTATCTTTGATACTGAATCCTGGCACATGAATTCGGGGGTTGTATTCTTAGCTACGAATTCTTGATTCTGAATCCTGGATATTCAGTTACGAATTCAGAATTACAGTATCGTGGAGTTTGAATCCTGACACATGAATTCTAGAAGTTACATTCTTAGCTATAGATTTTTGTTCCTGAATCCTGGATGTTTAGTTACAGGTTCGGGATACAGTATCTTTGATATTGAATCCTGTTACATGAATTCCGAAAGTTGAATTTTTGATATTGACTTTTGATTCTTAATCCTGGATGTTCAGTTACGGGTTCTGGATACAGGATCTTGAATTTTGAATCCTAGCACATGAATTCCGGAAGTTGCATTCTTATCTATGATTTTTGATTCTGAATCCTGGATGTTTAATTACGGGTTCTGGATATAGTATCTTGGATGTTGAATCCTGGCACATGAATTCTAGAAGCTACATTAATAGCTATAGATTTTTGATCCTGAATCCTGGATGTTCAGTTACAGGTTCGGGATACAGTATCTTTGATATTGAATCCTGGTACATGAATTCCGAAAGTTGTATTTTTAGATATTAACCTTTGATTCTGAATCCTGGATATTCAGTTACGAATTCAGAATTACAGTATCTTGGAGTTTGAATCCTGACACATGAATTCTAGAAGTTACATTCTTAACTATAGATTTTTGATCCTGAATCCTGGATGTTCAGTTACGACTTCTGGATTACAGTGTCTTGGATATTGAATCCTGGCACATGAATTTCGAAAGTTGTATTTTTAGATATTGACTTTTGATTCTGAATCCTGAATGTTCGGTTACAGGTTCGGGATACAGTACCTATCTTTGATACTGAATCCTGGCACATGAATTCGGGGGTTGTATTCTTAGCTACGAATTCTTGATTCTGAATCCTGGATATTCAGTTACGAATTCAGAATTACAGTATCTTGGAGTTTGAATCCTGACACATGAATTCTAGAAGTTACATTCTTAGCTATAGATTTTTGTTCCTGAATCATGGTAGTTCAGTTACGACTTCTGGATTACAGTATCTTGGATATTGAATCATGGCACATGAATTCAGAAAGTTGAATTTTCAGATATGACTTTTGATTCTGAATCCTGGATGTTCGGTTACAGGTTCGGGATACAGTATCTTTGATATTGAATCCTGGTACATGAATTCGGAAAGTTGTATTTTTAGATATTGACGTTTGATTCTGAATCCTGGATACAGTAACTGTCTTTGATACTGAAGCCTGGCACATGAATTCGGGGGTTATTCTTAGAAATAGTTTTTTGACTCTGAATCCTGTATTTATTGACCTATTTATGGGATGTGGATACAGTTCTTGGTTACCGTTAATCGATCCTGGATTCCGAATCCGGGTTACCAATCACGTCTGAATTTAACATTTCCAGATTCATTTCTGATTTCGATCCTGTACTTTGGATTGTGGTCTTTTGATTACGGATTACAAATCAGTCCTACATTTTGGATTCTGAATGGTGGATTTTCAGTTATGGGTTGTGCATAGTGTTTCAGATTTAGGTTAATCGATTTTTAATTCTGCATGGTGGTTTCTGGTCTCAAAAATGTTGGAAAATCAATCCTGTGTTTTAGATACTGTATTCTGAATATTAAATACTGCGATATGAATTATGAGCTATAGATTTTTGATTTTTAATACTGTGTAATGATCCTAGGGGTCTCCCAGGTCGGCACTCGACTGAATTCAATCTCGATAGCAATCGACTCGATATGGATGGCGCGAATGAACTCCTACGTTGGGGAATTGAATAAGATGCAAAATTTTGTGCGTAAGAACAGACAAGAACAAATAAACCATTTATTACGCACACAAGGCGACACCAAGAAAACCTTTTGTGAACAAAAAACCCACACAGATACACCAAATGTATCAACTACGACAACAAATCATGACCATTATCAATCATTGTGCTCACGCTTATCCCCGATACCCATTTTTAACGCTTCTAGAAATACCAGTGGCGCGTCTGTTGCGAATCACCGATGAAATTCTATTTTCTTTCTCTTTCTCTGCACAAAAAAGAAATGGTTTGTATTTAGAATTACAGCGTGACCGAGCTTACCCACGCTATTACCCAGTCGTGTGATCATTCTTTTTTTGTACATTTTTTTTGCAGATGTTTCTTCAGTCACAGAACGCTTCCTCTCAACCTTGCGGTATCGCCTTTTTGGTATTTTTCCTCCGCTTACCTAGTCGGGATCGATTTCTGTTCGAGTTTGGAGTTTAATTATGGTATTGTACACAACAGAGAATTTGGGCTTATTTAATTTGCTTGAAGTTCTGTTCTCTCTCGTACATGTTGCAGAATTACCTTAGAAATGTCATAGGTTAGCCTTCTATCGTCGCTACAATAGTGTATTCTTTATGAGATCTTGAGCTAAGTACCTCATAGAAAGAGCTACGAGAAGCAACTGTGGAAGTGAACTTATAATGCTTTCTTTTCGCGCACAATACATTTCTATAGTAGAATGGACCTCGAAAATTCAATGGTGGCGTTCCTATATAAAATGCATTGTGGACGCTATACCCAATTTGTGTAACTGGGAACTATTTTTGTTACCAATAAAGTGGACTTATTGAATAGACAGTTGTTAATAATGCCAGATCGAGGTAACAATAAAACTAAAAAGTTAAATACCAACTTTTGCCGGATGTACCTACGTAGTTTATTAGTATACAAAAACGGATTTTGGTTTGAATTCGTTGAGAACTTGTTTCGTGGAGATTGTTTCCGTAAACAATGCGATTGAAGTCTCGCTATTTTTCTAATACATTACGAACTGCCATCCTCGTTCGAAAAATATAATTGTAGCGCCCCTTTTTAATGAAGTGACTTAGCGATCTCTTCTCGCTCGTTGAGAGACTTCATCTATTAATTTTTCAAAGCTTTTTAATTACTGATTTTCCACACCCAAAAATGGCAAATTATCACTCAAAATGGCGATGTCTAAATTTTCATTGGTTAGTATATTTCTTATTACCAATCTCAGATGGTTCATCTCTTTCTCAAACTAAGCTGACTCAAAAGTTTCTACGTTGACTATCTGAAGATGAGTTTACTAATGTAATACTACATCTCCATTTAAAAAAACTGCCGATCACCGATTTCTTGGCGCTCCTGAATACAAAAGTAAAGCAATACGGACCCCCCCCCCCCCCCACTTTGTTTAATTACTCAACGAGGGTGTGAGAAACAGTCTACAATTGGTAACGAGCACTTAGGCGGAGACGGGACCAGAAAGGCAGCGGAAATATCGAGTTGAGAACAGGAACACGAAATGATACCAAGAGACTGAAAGGAGGGGGAGGGGGGGGAGGGAGAGAAACGAGAAAGATAACCGAAACAGAAGTAGAAATAAAAGCGCACGCCAAGGCAGAAACGAGTTGCTAAAGGAACAGTAACGAGGGTTCAGAAGAACGAAAGGGTAACGGCAACGGGAGAGAATCAAAACGGGAACGAAAACGAGTGGGAAACGCCAGGACCTTTGAAAAGGGAAGTAGAGTGAAATCGAAACCGAAAATGAACCGAAAACAGGGACGACGAGAAAATAGAGAATGTGGAACTGAAGAGAGGCCAAGTCGGAAATCGATGAGAGACGGAGAATGGAAATGGGAAGAGAAAGCGATTCCGAATCGGAAATTGAAAACGAAATTATTCTGAAATTGAAACGTGAAAGTTTCTGTTGAGCCATGTCTGGAAAACTTGAAGTCTCCCACGAACTTCTGAAGTATCCCCGACGAATAAGTCTGTAAAAATATCTTTGAGAAACTTTAAGTTGTTTAATTCTAGGAATTAGGCGTGGAAAAATATAAACAAACATTCCATCAAGACTTTTGAATTTTCTACGTATTAGAGTCCTTGAACGAGTCCGGATTTCAACATGGAACCCTCTCGGTCGTAGCTGACCACCTAACCAGCAAGATTATCCTTGTCGGGGTAGAAACATTTTCAATGCGTGATGAATTGAGGACAATTCGATTTTTGTTTCGGGACATTCTTTTTTACAGTGTTACCGAACACCATTTCTAAGGCATTGTAATGAAGATTGCGACGAACTATCCCGGGAAGTCCGCGCACAAAAAAATGTTGCTTTAAAACTAAAATAAAATTTAATTAAACCACAAGGTAATTCGAGCGCCACCAGAAGAATGCCGATCCTTGCTCCGGTTCAAGGACGGTCGGTTTCGGAACCAACGGATAATCAGACAGAGAAACCGGAAAACTCCAGGACACGGGCGTCGATCGGTGACCGGCGAATAATCTAAAACTGATTTACGGCACACGGAAACGCTACGGTATAATGAAAAATTGAACACTTTGAAAATGCGACATCGACAGGTCAAACGACTAAATCATTCTGTTAACTAGAAAGGGAACTCGGCTTTTCCAGACGGCGGGCATACTCGGTAACGTTCAAAATTAAAACTTCTATCATTTGGTCATAATAAAAATCTAGGACCGGTCCCGAAACTTATATATTATATTATATTATATATTATTATGCCAATTGAGCGCGCTTCATTTCACACTAGAATACATTTAATCAGACGAGGTTTGCTGCAACGCATCTGATTTTCTACCGGTATTTATGCTCACTCAAATGGCCGAACTGAAATTTCCAAATTCGGGAGTCGAGTAAGGCCTATTAAGTGCAATTTTTGGGTCTAGCGACAGGTTACTTTATCAGATTTACTTACGTGTAGGCAACCGGCCTGGTTGAAATATATTATTATTATTTATTAACCCTAGCCTTTCGGCTTTGGGGACTCTTAGGTATGTAGCATATACAGGGTGTATCATTAATATTGCGAAAAAATTCAGGGTGAGATTCCTTGCATAAAAATAAGAATAAAAGTTCATATAAACATGTAACAAAAATGCATATCGCACATTTCACTATTTGCGTAATTCATTTTGAAAAAGAAACCTAACAACTGTCAAATCGCTGTAAAGTAAACGCCCTGTATCTCGGAAACGAGGCATTTTTGGAAACATGTTTATATGAACTTTTATTCTTAGTTTTATGCAAGGAATCTCACCCTGAATTTTTTCGCAATATTAATGATACACCCTGTATAATGATACTAAGAAGTACATCAGAAATAGCTACATAATCTTTATTCCTCTCTTTTCACTTTCTCCCTTCTCTGCAACGTCATTCTCTTCCATCTTCCTGTAATATTTCCTTTACTGTTTTGCTCGTATTGGTTTTGCTGCATCTGTATATCACGTGTTCTATCGTCTCTGTTTCTTCCTTTCATAGTCTGCTCTTTTCTTCCTTTCATCTTTTCCCGGTCCTGTTTTCATTTCCGCATCTAAATCTTGCAATGGTTTTTGTTGTTGTTCTTCTGTAGATATTTTGGCAAGTGTAATGTTTTTATTTCTTTGTACGTGGTATTGTAGGTGCTGTTTTCTATTCGATTGATTTGGTATTGTAATTGGTTGTTTCTATCTCTCTCCTTCATAATCATTGGTATATTTACTACCTCTCTCCTTAATCTTTCCGCCTCATCTTCTGCAAACCCATTCCTTTGGAAATATCTTCTTCTTTCTTCTGCCCACTTTGCATTTTTTGGTCTTCTTTCTCTCCTTGAGAGTTTCTTTTAGTAACCCGTTCTTCCCCTTTCTATCCTTTCTTCGTATTTAACTGCTCTGTATCCCGCTTCTATCCTCATCTTATCTTCCTCCAGAAGTATGTAAGTAGGGGTATCTCTTGCCAATCCTAGGATCCAATTCAGGTATTTGTTTTGTATCCGCTCGATGTCCTTTATCTCCTTCCACACCCATATTTCTGCCCCATACATCACTGTGCTTTTGATCAGGTAGTCGAACATCATTTTCTTAATTCTATAGTTGTTTTTGAATTTTCTTTCTGCTATGCTCCATATCTGCGGTATTAATCCATTTGCTTTTTTTTATTTGTCTTATGTGAGCACTTGGTCCTCCGTTTTTCATTAGTGTGTACCCAAGGTATTTAAATTCCGAAACATCTTCTATTTCTCTTCCTTCGATTTTCCACGATGTCTCGTCCCTATTCTTCTTTCTTCCATTTGTAAAAACCATTATTTTTGATTTTTCTGTGTTTATCGTGAATTTATTTCTTCTTGCGTACCTTTCTATCTGTGTGATCATTTCCTTCATTTCTGATTGCTTTGTCCTCCAATTTTTATTCCTTCTGCTTGCAATTTTCTTAATACTTCTTCCAGGTCCGCCACATAAATGTTGAAAAGGGTTGCACTTAGCCGACATCCTTGCCAGACTCCATTTTCCGTCCAAAAATAGTCTTGTGTTTTTGTTATTGATTTTAACTTTACTCTTTGTTTCTCTATAGATTTCTTTAATCCTCTCTATTGTGTTGCTGTCGATATTTCTCTTTTCCAAGCTCTTCTATAATCCGTTCCTATCTAGATTATCGAATGCTGCTTTTAGATCTATGAAAAGGGCGTAGACTTTACCTTCTTTATTTTCCAGTTCTTGTTGTACCGCGTGATTTACTATGTATATGTTGTCTATCGTCCCCCTTCCCTTCCTAAAGTCCATTTGTGTTTCATCTAGTATTTCTTTGTCCTCTACTTCTTCATTTAAGCGGTTATTTAGTATTTTAGCGTAAAGGTTGTATGTTGAGTTTAGGAGTGTGATTCCCCTAGTTTTTGATGTCATCTTTGTTTGTTTTTTTTTTATATTGGGCATATTTCTCCTTCTTTCTAACTTTTCGGAAATCCTCTACCTCTCCATACCCTGTTAATAATTTTTCTGATTTGCCGTTTCACGTTTTCCGGCGCATGTACTATCATCTCATTTGTTATATGGTCTGGTCCAGGAGCTTTCTTTTTTTTCATCTTTGATATTTCTACTTCCATTTCTTCTTCCCCTATTTTTTCATCCTCCCTTTCACTTCTTCTTTTTGGTTTTTCCCCTCTGAAGCTTATCTGTCCGTTTAAACTTTGTATAAAGTAGTTTTTCCCTTTCTTCTTCTCCAATGTGGTCCTGTATTCCTTCTTTATTTTTCCTCCCTTTGTTTATAAATTTCCACACTTCATTTTCGTTTTTGATGCTTTGTATTTCTCTTATTTCCTCTTTTTGTAACTCTTCTTTTTTTGCGTTTGCATGTATCCTTATGTTCTTTTTTCTTTGTTCTGTACTCTTCGCCTGTGTCTTTTCCTGTTTTCCAATCCATTAGGGCTTTTTTTGTAATTTGTTTTTTCTCTTGATATTCTGTGTCCCACCAATTGCTTCTTCCTGGTGTCCAGTTGTGTATTTTTGATGTTTTTTCTGTCACCGCTTTAGTTTTGCCTTTTTGATTTCTTCTAGTGCAGCATCACATTCAGTTTCTTTGGATTCTATCTGATTTAGATGTTTTCTGTATTTTTCTATTGTTTGTTCTGTCCAGATTTGTCTCATTTTTGTAATTTCTTTTGTTTGTTTTCTGTATGGGTGTGAGCACTGCCTTTCATGGTTCTGGATATTGGTTGGTGATCGGATTCTATTCTTTGGTCTACTTGAAATTTTTTTGTGTTCTTTTCCTTTTTCATTTAGAATATAATAGTCTATTACCGACTGCCCTCTGCTTACTATGTATGTATATTCTCCCTCTTCGTCTCCTTTCACGTTTCCGTTGAGGATGTACTACCCTTTTTCTTTTGATATTATGTTGTTGTCTTCTTCTTCTGTGCGAGCGACCCATGACCCTTCCTTGCCTATCCGCGCGTTTAGATCCCCTCCTATTATTATAACGTCATCTTTCGATTCTTCTTTTGTGTTGTTCAGCTCGTCCACTATCCTTTTCATAATCATGTGATTGTATAATGTAAACAATTCTCCATCGTACATCTTTTAGTATCATTTTTCTTTCTTGTATTCCATTTTCGTGTTTCCGCATCGTTTTTAGCGCATTTCCACAAAAAAAAAAATGCGCTATTGTGGCCACTTTGTCCGTCCGTCCGTCCGGCTGTCCGTCCGTCTGTCCGTCCGTCCGCTCGTTTTGCGACGCTACTAGTTCTTTATCTTAAGAGCTATTGTTCTACTTTTTTCGCTATTTGGTTCGTTATGGTGTCGAGTCTTGTACCAAGGAAGGAATTTTTTCTTTACCGCTTACAAAAAAAGTTATTGTAAAAAAAACAAAAAACCGTTTTTTACATGTTCCATAATTTTACACTTTTGCCGTTTATTAACGATCCTAGAGATCGTTTATAATTTTGCAATGCTATCTGTCGCCTGCCGGTTGGTCTCTCCGTCTGTTCCTTTGTCTGTCTGTCCATCTATCTGTCCGTGTGAACGATAACTTTGTTTAGAAATGTTCGATCTCTTTTACATCTTCGTTAGTTATGAACTGAATTGCATGAAATTCAATATGGGCATAGATTTAGCCATATAATACGCAATGCCAAAAGTTGAATCGAATCGATTCAAAATTCACGGTGCCCTTTTCGCATCTCGACCATTTATAAACCGAATTGCAAACTTTTTTACTTATAAAAGTATTTGAATGAAATTTGATACATAGGCCCTTGGAATAAAGGAAAATCAAACGTGGAAACGCCAATTTCAAAATTTGGTTTTGCGCATGCGCAGTGCCAACTTTTTTATTTATGGAAGAATTTAAACGAAATTTGATACATAGGCACTTGGGATAAGGGAAAATCAAACGCCAATTTCAAAATTTGGTTTTGCGCATGCGCAGTGCCAACTTTTTTATTTATGGAAGAATTTAAACGAAATTTGATACATAGGCACTTGCGATAAATGAAAATCAAACGCCAGTTTCAAAATTTGGCTTTGCGCATGCGCAGTGCCAACTTTTTTATCTATGGAACTATTTAAGTGAAATTTGATACTTAGGCGCTTGGAACAAAGGAAAATCTTAGTTTATTAGTTAGTTATAGTAAATTAGTTTTAATATTTAGGTTTGCGCATGCGCAGTTCCAACTTTCTTATTTAGAAAAGCATTGAAATGAAATTCTTCTCATAAACTGACATTGAAGTAGCACGACAAAAATGGATTGCCCATGTGCAACGCTATCTTTCATATTTGTGGCCGGATTTTTACGATTTTATAGAAGTTGCATCTTACAAATGGGAAATGAATGCAAGTGGAAATGCGCTTTATGTAAATCGTTTACGATTACTTTTTAACTTGTTTCTTTTTCCTCCTCCATCCTTGCTCTGAACTTCTTTTGCAGTTCTCTTTCTGTAAACATCAGGTCGTTATCGATATATACCTTTTTATCTCTTAGGGCTTGTTGTCTGTTCCTCATGATTCCATTTTTCCCTCCCAATTTGTACATTTTATTAGAATCCTTATTTTTCGTTCTCTATTTTGTATTGTACGGACTTCTGTAGTAGAAATATTTATTTTTAATTCATTTCTTAGGAAATTTATTGCGTCGGTTTTCTTAATATTATTTGCTCCTCCTTTAATTATAACGTTATTTTTTTTCTTCATCATTTCCTCTTTTTCCAGTCTCCATTCTAGTTTGTCTATTCTTCTCTAGTTCTCGTGTTTCTTTGTTCCATTTTTCTTCCTTCTCTTGATTTTGCCTCTTCAGTTCCCGCATTTCCTTTTTAAACTCTTCTCTCATTTCCGTTATTTCTTTTCTGAGAAAAAGAAATATAAGTAAAATTGTTGCGTACAAAGCTTGGATATTTAATGGACTGTAGATAAAATGCAATTGCTTACGAGGGATGAAAGAATATCCACACGAATGATCAACGCATTTATTGATTAAAAATACAAATAAAATTAATTGATTCTAAATCTTGTTTAGCGACATGATTTGTACTAGAAATTGGAATAATGACGAAAGGACTTACTTATTGTTGTTTCGAATTCTGTCTTTTGAGAAGCAGGTGCAAATAAACATACGAAGCCGGTTGACGATGGCGGTGATGGCGTTGATTGCACTATGTAGCAGCGACAGTGTAGGTTACGGTAGGGTAAACGGCAGCTAGGACAAAATTCATGGTCATTTACAAATATGTTAGACGAAAATGACGTGCTGCTTCTTAACAAGCACGTTCATTATTATTGATGGTTGTACGAACTACGACGACATAAATCTTGATCTTGTTCTCGTTCGATTGTTGTTCGAAGAGTGCACATATGCAGGCCTTATTCTACCTCCGACTGCCCATGCGCAAGTGGGAACATACATGGACATGCGCAATAGCTATAAACGGTGCGTGCTTGGATATTTCAATTTTAACTTGAGCTACTCTTAAAAAATGACAAGTTACGCATTTCAAATTTGACAAAGAAATGCAAAGAGTTAACGCTGTTTATGCCGATACGAGCAGTTGGTGTTTAGCATTACACCGGCGGACAAAATAGACACAACTGTAGGTCATGGGTTTGAAGTCATTCCGATAATGGTAGAGCAGCTTTAGGTTATAGCATTTACGGATCATGACCACATTATCGGCTGATATCGTGGGTCATCGCATTCATGCTGCAATTCGCGTTTTTTCGTTCTAGTCCTCAAAACGTCTGTACTGGCACTGTACAAAGCTACTTAGAATAATCCTGTACGAGTTATCGATTTAAAGTTGTTAAAGAATAACACGATTCTGTACACGAAAATAACGACAAAGATAGGGTAGGTGGATCCATTACTACACGGCCTTGTTTCTCTGTCGAGATTTAGCGGTGAATGAGTTTTTGCGCCCCAAATTACTACCCATCGGCAGATTACTCATCTTGTTTTTTTGTTTATACACGTTGCGGTTCCCAAAAAAATCTGATAATTTTTTGCGGACGCCTTTCTGCTCAATTTCGATAAAGTTAAATACATGCGAGAATTTTACCCTAATGCATAAACATAATTTAAAAAATAAACTACTTAAAATGCAAGTGGCGCGATAAAATGTTAATGCGGACTTGTTTGCGTAGAACAAAGTGCACTTGCATATTAATTACGTTTAGATCGTACGCGAAAGATAAAGGAACCTTTTTCTTGCCGTTTTAAGCTACCCTACTAGATTAAAGCAGGAGGTTTCGGTGTAACGTTGTTGCATTATAAATGTAAAAGCTTCTTTCGAAACAATTTGCGTTGCCGGAAATGTGGGACGCGCGTCGTCTTCCTGAAGCGTACAAATTTACCCGGCGGTTTTGTATTTTCGGCTTCGTATATATCATCTTGTTGATTTATTGTTGGAAAAAATCCGGCACGATACTAACGATGAAATTAATTTCAGGTATCGCATGTATAGAAAAAGCCAGACTACAGGTTTCCCATCCCTTATCACAATTTTCTCGGCGCCAAATTACCTGGACGTCTACAATAACAAGGTAAGTTTAAGGATCGTCTCTTGTTGGGGGCGATGTCGAGAATTACTCGAGTAACCGTAAAACGAATAATCGAAACAACAATGTATTTTATGCCCTAACTTTAATTGAAAGCCCCGGCAATTCCCATTTGACCCCAACAGCAAACCCCACTTATACGACGTCATAAATCCGTACTCGTGTAATGAAGTTTTCTCTCATAAACGTAACAGGTGATGGTGCATAGATTTGGAAAAAAAAAATGTAATGGCAAAGAAAGCCGGTACTTAAGGGAATGACTCATTATTTTTCACCATTTTCGTTCCGGTTCGTAATTTTCGTAATGGAGTTATGGCAGAGCTTGATTGAAAGCGAATTTTGTTATATATTTTCCGTGCCTCGTGTATCGACCTTTGAAGCGACATTCAAAAACTTTAAATTGTATTTTTGTTCAAATAGCTTCTCGTTAAAGACAGTAGGAGAAAGAAAATTCCAGTTTCCTTTGGGAAAGCGATACTAATGACCCTTACGGCACGTCAACTTGTTTACGCGAAAACGTGTGAAATCAGAAAATTTTAATTAAGCTCTTGAGTTTTCTCGGCATGAACTAAATTGCCATCGTCTAATTGAGGGTTGGTAAAGTGCAATACCTTTCGTTTTTTTATTTAAATAGAAAAACTAGGAACGTATTTCGTGCGTTGGCACTTGAAGTGATACTCATTAGTCATTTGTCCATTCCATTTGTGATTGATCGTGCCCTATTTTTACTTCTCATGTAGGCTGGTATATGCCGAACAAGGGACCAGTTACCTGTGCGAGGGGTCGGATTCTGCTCACTATAACTGAGTCGGAATTTGCTGGTTTCTTTGTATTTCGGTTGTTTAAACGATGATTTTGTTAAGTTCACATGTTTTATTACCATATTTTAGACTAACCGGCTCTTCGTTCTGCAGGTTTGTTTTAAGCTGTTCTTAAAATTCATGATATTTTAACCGTGCGTTTTCTTTTAACGGTTTAATACTCCAAATCAAATTGCTCGATTTTTCCATTACGACGTTTTATTTTTAGTTCTCTCCCTCTGGGCGCGCGAGGTGAGGCGGTTACGTATGTCCCAGCCAGGAAAACGAGATTTCCCAAAGGCGGCACGAATTTCGCCGGGTCTGCTAGTATTCAATAAATATAAAGCAATTGAAGAACTGAAAGGATCCAAAAATCTAAATCTAAAGAACCGAAGAAGAGAAGATTTTAAGCATTCGGAAGAGATTTAAAGCCGGAGGAATCTGAACGAATCTGAATAGTGAATAGATCAAAGGAACGGAAAGCATTCGAAGAATGGAAACGTCAGAAAAATATCTACCTAATCGGATAATTTTGAAGCATCAGAAGTATTTGAAGTATTCTACTAATCTGGAACAGCTAAAGAATTTGGAGACGAAAGGGAATTTGAAGATTTTTAAGAATCTAATGAAACATCTGAAGAATTTCCGAATCAGCTGATCCAAAGTAAGTGAAGAATTCAAAAAAAAGAATTTAATTTGAATGAACAGAAGAACACCTATAATATCAAGGTGGAGTGTTTAAAGAATGTGACAATTAGAAGAATCTGAAGGAGCCGAAGAATCGAAAGAAATTGAAAATTTGAAGAATCCAATCAAAAATTTGAAGATCGGAGAGATGGAAAATCCGAAAAATCCTACGAATCTGCAGAATAGGACGATCAGCAGAACTATAAACATATGAAGAATAAAAAGGGAAGAAGAAGAATTCTGTGACTATAAAAACCTTGTGGAATTCGAAGGAATAATCTGCGGGTATTTTAAGGATTTGAATGATCTAGCGGATCTGAATTATATAAAGAAATTAAAAAATTGAAGAATTGAAAGAAATGAGCGAATACTTGGCACTGAAGAATCGAAAGAAATAACAGATTTTAAAACATATGAAGAAATTAAAGTGTGATCAACGCGAAACAGAACCAGAAAAGTCTGAAGAATCCGAAGCACCAAATGGATTCGAAGGAACCAAAAAAACTCTCATGGACATACAATGAAATATCTTGAACGCTGTTGAAAAATCCGGAGATCTGTAGTTTTAAGAATTTGAAGAACCATACAAAGAATGTAATATACCCGACAAACGAATGCTAATGATTTTCTGTATATGAAGAATTTGAAGAATTGCAGGTTTCTCAAGAGCTTTAAAATGCACAATCTGAAGATCTATAATATGTAGAACCCCCAAAATTGGAAATGTGTGGGGAATTTGAAGAAATTTAAAAACGGTAAACAATTAAACCGAAGGAATGGGATCCTAATGCTTTGAAGAATTGAAAGAAATTGAAGAACGTGCAATCAATGGCATCTTATGGATTTGAAGAATTTGAAAGTCGACAAAGTTTGTATCGTGGACACATTGATTTAGAAGAAACTGAAGAATGTGAATGAATAGAAAGAATTCGAACACTCCGAAGAAACAGGAATGTGAAGGATTTCATGGATCTAAATAATTTGAACAATCAGGTGCATCTGAAGAGAGATATCAATATGTCGAATCCCAAGAATCTGAATGGTGTGAGGAATTTGCAGAAACTAAAAACAAAAGAATCCTGTCGACTTCATTTTCCTCAGAGAACCAGGGACCAAAAGTCAAACTCCTCCTCACGGGCTCCACACAAATGAAAATGGGCTTCATCGCGAAAAAAAACCATAGCAATCCGATTTGAAGACATGAAGAATGTGAGGAGTCCGAATAATCTGAAGAATACGAAATATGGGCTCAAAGAAATAAATAAGCTAAAAAAAACTGTTTGATCTGAAGAATGTAAAAAAATCAGCAGAATAATGACAGAATTTTATGACTCTGAATTTGGAAAAACTAGAAAATCGGAGAAGAAACTGAAGAATCAAAAAAGTTAAAATAATCTGAATAATTATATGCATGGAACGGATTTGAAGAAAATCTTGAGAATTGGATGACTCATAAAAACAATCGAGGAGTTCGAAAGATACGAAAGAATTTGAAGAACCAGAATAAACTGAAAGATCCAGGTTGCATGTAACGAATCCGAAGGTTCCGAAAATTGCAATCGTTTGACTCGTGGAGGACTTTGAAAAGCCACAGAATCTAAGATTAGAATAATATGAAGAATTGAGCAAAGGTGGAAGAATCGAAAGATTATAAGAAGCCCGAAAGAACGAAATCATGCGGAGAATCCAGGGATTAGACTCCCTGCAGAATAAAAAAAAGAATTTGCATAAGCATAACAATTTCAAGAATTTTAGGGATCTTAAGGCCTTGAAGAATTGAAATAATTTGAAGAAACAGCGGCAATTGAAGAGTCGCATTTGGCAGAACATTGAGGATGTAATGAATTTGAAGAAAGATGAATGTGAATTATCCGGAAACTCCAATGATCTGAAATACAGAAGAATCAGAAGAAATTGAAGAATCAAAAAGTGTGAATAATTTGAAAAATCCGAAAGATTCGAATGACCCAAATAAACTGAAACAGTTTTAATCCTAGACCTAGAATGAGATATCTTAAAGGAGTTGGTACAAATCCCAAGAAAATTTTAAAGAAACTGAATAGTCGGACGAAAATAATCCAGGGAAGAATCCACAGGAGTATAAAAATATGAAGAATTTTATGAATCTGAAGACTTTAAAGAATCGGAAGAATTTAAAGAAGCAGATGAACTTGTAGGAAATGAACAATCGGCAGAATCCGAAGGAGCTGAAAAATTGTGAGAGAAACGTGAACATTGGCAAAAAATGGATCTGAAACATTCGAATTATTTGAAGAATTAGTAGAAACTGAAGGGTCACAAAATACGAATAATTTGAATGATCTGAAACGTGGAATGGAATTCGAAGGCTCGGGAAGAATTAAAAAAAAATTGATAACTGTACCGATATGTCGTTGAAAGAGTTTGAAAAATATGTAGAACCTATCGTTCGAAGAAATGGACGAATCTGGAAGAATAGAAAGTAGAAGAAACGAAACTATCAGAAGAATTTCAATAATCCAAGGAATTTTATGGATCTGAGCAATTTTACTGAAGGTTGGGGCGAATCTGAAGGGCTAAAAAATGTCGGGATTTTGAAAAGTTCCAAACGTCTGATGTGTGAAAAAATCTGGAGACATTAAAGAATGAAGAATTTGATTCTGCTTGGGTTTTTTAGATGCCGCAACACTCGTCGCAAATGTTGCTTGCTGGGGTTAGTTTATATTCGCCCTTCCCCTTTTTCAACTTTCTGCCAATATTAATTAGATCGATGTAAGTTCAATTTTGATGTACAACAAATACAATTCCTTCCTTAAAGTTAGACTGATTAAACATTTTATTGATGGCAACACCAGCATTATTTTATTGCACATATGCAGTGTTCTTAAAGTTAAAAAAATTAGTAATTTTATCCTGTGCCCCATTAGTCAATACTTTCAGGCAATATTACAGCAACCTCTGATTAAAAACAAGAACTGCTACATCTTTAAAGTTAGAGAAGGTTTGAGACCGGGGACCTTTTGGCTCCCCTCCCATAACGTCTCGACCTCTCGCAGTATTAATTGAGGGTTTTGCAAAGTACAACTTAGTCGTGTAGCACTCGCTTTTATTGGAGTAGGGGAAAAACATTTATTCTACCAATTTGTGCCCCAAATTGCATTACTAATGAGCCGCCCCGCAATACTACTCTGTGAAATGGTACTCGCAGGATTCTCAAGAGCTTTAAAATGCACAATCCGAAGATCTATAATATGTAGAACCTCCAGAATTGGAAATGTATGGGGGATTTGAAGAAACTTAAAAAGCGTAAACAATTAAACCGAATTCGACGAATGTGGAAGAATAGAAAGAATTTGAACACTCCGAAGAAACAGGAATGTGAAGGATTTCATGGATTTAAAGAATTTGAACAATCAGGTGCATCTTACCCACTTGAAAATGGACAATCTGAAGAGAGATACAATATGTCGAATCCCAAGAATCGGGTGTGAGGAATTTGCAGAAACTAAAAATAAAAGAATCCTATCGACTTCATTTTCCTCAGAGAACTAGGGACCAAAAGTCTAGCCCTCCTCGTGTGCTCCACACAAATGAAAATGGGCTTCATCGCTTAAAGAAACAATAGCAATCCGATTTGAAGACAGAAGAATATGAGTTCAAATAATCTGAAGAATACGAACCATGGAGCGGATTCGAAGATTCTCAAAGAAATAAATAAGCTAAAGAAACTCTTTGATCTGAAGAATGTAAAAAAAACAGCAGAATAATAAGACAGGATTTTATGATTATGATTTGAAGAATCCGACGAATTTAAAGAAGCAGAAGGATTCTAAGAACTTTAATCTTAAAGGTGGAATGAATCTGAAGAATTTGAAAAACTATAAAATCGGAGAACAAGAAGAATCAAAAAATTGTACGCATGGAATGGATTTGAAGAAAACAATCGTAAGAATTGGATTACTCATAAAAACAATCGAGTAGTTCGAAAGATACGAAAGAATTTGAAGAACCAGATTAAGCTGAAAGATCCAGGTTGCATGTAACGAATTCGAAGGCTCCGAAGGAGGTAGCAAATTAAAAAAAAATTACAATCGTTTGAATCGTGGAGGATCTTGAAAGATTTTGAAAAACCACAAAATCTAAGATTAGAATAATATGAAAAATTGGACAAAGGTGAAAGAATCGAAAGAATATAAGAAGTCCGAAAAAACGAAAGCATGCGAAGAATCCAGGGATTAGATTCCCTGCAGAATAAAAAAAAAAAGAATTCGCATAAGCATAACAATTTGAAGAATTTTAGGGATCTTAAGGCCTTGATGAATTGGAATAATTTGAAGAAACAGCGGCAAATGCAGAGTCGTATTTGGGAGAACATGTAGTAGTCCTAAGAATGTGAATGTAATGAATTTGAAGAAATATGAATGTGAATTATCCGGAAATCCAATGAACTGAAATGCAGAGGAATCGGAAGAAATTGAAGAATCAAAAGGTGCGAATAATTTGAAAAATTCGAAGGACCTAAAAAAACTGAAAGTTTTAATCCTAGACCTTGTACAACAAATACAATTCCTTCCTTAACTGATTAATCATTTTATTGATGGCAACACCAACATTATTTTATTGCACATTTGCAGTGTTCTTCTTAAAGTTAAAAAAGTTAGTTTTTTATCCGGTCTGCCCCATTCGTCAATATTTTCAGGCAATATTACAGCAACTTCTGTTTAAAAACAAGAACGGCTAAATCTGTAAAGTTAGGGAAGGTAAATATTTTTTGTGACCGGGGACCTTTTGGCTCCCCTCACATAACTTCTCGACCTCTCGCAGTCTTAATTGAGGGTTTGCCTTAGTCGTGTAGCACTCGCTTTTATTGGAATACGGGAAAAAAAACCATTATTTTACCGATTTGTGCCTCAAATTGCACTACTAATGAGCCGCCCCGCAATACTACTCTGTGAAATGGTACTATTCCTGTAGAAGCAGCGGTAAAAACACGAGTTTACAGTGTTTGCCTAATCTAACGTGTCGTTGTATTTTTCTAGGCGGCAGTACTAAAATATGAAAATAACGTAATGAATATACGCCAGTTCAATTGTTCACCGCATCCGTACTGGTTACCGAATTTCATGGACGTGTTCACGTGGTCGTTGCCGTTTGTAGGTGAAAAGGTTACGGAAATGTTAGTAAACGTGCTCAACATTTGTTCGGACGATGAATTGGTTTCGGACGGCGACGAGGGACTGGAGGAAGGTATGTATGATTTTCGCATCACTTTCACATACTCACACAAGAGTTCCTACAAATTTTAAATGCTTGTGTACATAAGCGAGTAGATCTCTTCTCAAATTTTGGCCTTAAATTTACACAATGCAGTTTAAAGCTTAAAAATTCAAAAAGATTTTTTTTACCTTTCGAATGCTACTTGGAATTTCAGATGGTAAGATTCGATTTCTCTATATAATGACGTATTTGCTTTGAATCGTAGTGATGATGTATTAGCCTTTATGAGTTTTTTGTTGATTTCTCCCCATTTTTTGATAATTTTTAGCATTTATTTAGTTCAATCTACAGCTTAAGAGAGAAAAAAAATAACTCCGAAAGTGTTGACTTTTTAGTGTCTTATTTCAAATTATTTGAACGTGTACCGACGTTAACGTTAGACGAACTTGTGTTCAGTTTTTCGTTCGTGTGTTTATGTTATTAATTGTGTGACCCAAGTAGCATCTATTTCTGTATATCGAATGTTTCCAATTTCTTGATCTGGCAAGGTCTTGGTTGTTCTAATCGCACTGCATAATATCCAGCACCTGATTTCTAAATTTTTAAAAACGTAGTCTCACTAAGGCAAATCCATGCACACGTATTGCTTATGTTTTTCTTCTATTCTGACACTTCTATTTTTCACTATTTATCTATATTCGCCTTGGATTCGCGCCCCACACAGCGAAACAGCCAAAAATAGTTTATAAAAGTAAGGGTAAGTTTATACAAAACATGCAGCTTAAAAAAACGAGTTTATTGATAACACTGCATTAATTGATCATGTTTTTGAGCAATGAGGTTTTTTAAAGAAATTCGGCGCTTATTCACTCTTTCCTTCTTTGATTTCGTGTGGGCATTACTTTTTTCTTTGTTCCGTTTCTTGATCAAAGGATGAATAGGCGCAGGAGAATTTTATTTTTTGCAGAAAATTTTAATTAACCGCTGCTGGTGTTTTTTGATTTCGTTTTTTTGTTCTTGATGCACTAACCAACTTATATTCTGGTCTTTAAAAAAAAGTTGAATACAAGCTCATTCCATTCGTAGATTGTAGTTTTATCTTCATTCATTTATATTTACATTTCTGTTTTTATAATTAATTGCCTTTTTTTATAAAGTTAGATATGCCGCATGGTGCTTTGGTTATTATTCACTTATTGTTTCATCTTTTCGACTTGCTGTTGATAATTTCTTGTGTATTTTATCCTGTTACAATTAAGGAACTGGAAATGCGTTCAGATATTAATTAATTACTAAGCTGGTGATGCCAGGTTTTATAAACTTATTGGTTTGTTTAATGCACGATTCGACTTAGGCTTTGGTTTTTAATCCTTTTAGTTTAATCACTACTTATACTGTGACCGGGAGGGGATACTTATTGTTCAAGTATCAACTGATATAAGTTGTGAATCTCTACCACATGTTACGCTTGTTTATAATTTGGCTTATTACTGAACGTTACCTTTGAACCTACTTTCTAGATTTGTAGCTAGTCGGTGTATTGTGCGTGTGTGTGTGTGTTTTTTTACCTATGTGGATTGACACGAATAAATCTCCCTCGCTTGGTTCTTAATTCTTGGAACACTGGTTCATTTACAACCCCGCTTTTCACTTACACCACCGTCACAACAACAGGCAGATTGATCGGCGCTCGCAGCGCCATCACACTGCTATAGCTTGTAAATCCGGTTTGGGTACCCACCTATCCTCGGCCTTCCTTACGTCACGCATAAATGTTTAGTGTCTTAGTATATCTAACGATTGTAAGTACTAAAAAGTCAGAGGATCGACGGGAAGATACATTGCATGTCTTGATCTCGTACGTGAGTAAAAAAGTTTTTTTGTGTAATAAAGAATTTTGTTGTAAGTGAACCAATTTTTGTTTTACAAATTAATTAAATTAATAACGATAATTGGCTTATTTTATTACACTTACTAACAGCACATTTTTTATATGTTAGCAACGTCTATCCACATATTTGACGATTAAAAAAAAAACAATACGACGTCAGAAGAGCAAATTTGTGTTTTGTTTTTTGTATGCCATCGGGTTGCTACAGTTTTTTACATGCACTGTTTGTTTTGTTTTTTCTATATCTCTTCGCTCGCTACACTTTGCGCCACTGCCCGTTTGCTGTTGATTCACCCACACGTGGCGCGGCGCAACTACATCATCCTTCGGTAAGTTACAGTTGCTGTTTAATCAGTGATGGGACCAGAGCACTGTGCTTCTTATGCTTAAACGCTTTTTTCTTTGTATTTGAAGTACGTATACGCTTTTAGTTTGTAAGAATTTGCGTCAACTGTAAAGATAGTTTAAGTTAGAGACAGTGCCAAGTGCTTGTTCGTGCTTTTGTAATTATAAAGTGATACTTGCAGCTGTCTGTGCTTGAAATTATAGACTGCTCTTACTGCTGGTAGGTTGGGGCTAATTGACACACACAAACACTATGATGATAGCACGGTGATCTCGATCTTAATACAATTGGCTCGGTATGAGCTGGTGTACATTCGGTGGACATTGTACGGACATTACCATTTCGAGTAAAAGTGGGCCTTTTCATACGTAACCCTTTTCGCATTCATTAGTTATTGGATAGGTATGGTTCTCACTTCACATTCATGTACCAAGTCCTTTCAGACGCCTAATAAGTCAATTTGTTGTAACGGTTTAAGGCTCGAACTCTAACTTTACAGGTGTTGAGTTCGAATCCCATAACTTGCCATTTTTTAGTGGTACAGAACATCTCCTCCCACGCCTTGGAGGGCATACCACGACTGCGGTTCGGTCACAGACGGCTGTTGATTCGATCTGAAAACGTCGGGAGTGCCATCCACACGATAAACACATAAATGAACTTTAAATATACTACCATTGGTAAGGATTCATTTCCTTGTGTCAGAAGTAGAATGTCCGTATTCCTCAAACCCAACATCCTGTGGATATCCATGTTGTCATCAACATCTGACGACAATGGACCATATGAAGATGCACACAATGCTCTACTGTGTTGATTTTTGTTAACATGTATCATATGTGGACGTATTTTGGATGTCCAGAACCATGTTCAGAGAGGTACACGTAACGTACATTAATTTTATACCCTGGACGTGAATATTCAACGGTTTGAGCCAAATGTCATATCAATTGTAACTGACAAGTCGCATTGAAATGAACAATCAATTGTTCACATACGGGGCGTGTCCGCAAATTGCGATTGATTTTCCCCTGGATAGAATGTGAATAATTTTTCTTATTTTGAGACTAATACCGATATTTTCCGGACACACCCGATATAATGAACTAGCACATTCTAGTAATGTTACTTGTTATATTGTTAGGATGTTTAAAAGACATCTGTTGTACGTAGCATCTTAATTTTCAAATTACAGTAGATGTTTGTGCTTAATATTTGTTTAAAATATCCATGCAATGTCCATTACCTATAATATAGACAGATTTTTCAGTACACAGCCTAATTTTAATTTTTGAACGTAAAATAGATCAAATTGGATGTATATCGTACATGGTGAGCTGGTACGCACATTACAGCTTGTGCGTATCATTTTCATATTCAAAATTCAATACAATTGAGTCAACCAAACTATGTGAATTACTCGTGTCTTCTAATTAAGCCGCGCCGGAGAACGATGGCAAATTTTAAATTAAATTTAAATGTCCATTTTATGGTTTCGAGTGAAAAATGTACGTGTATCGTACGACAATCGCTAGCGTTTGATGTGCAGTGAACATTTAAATGCGATCGCTCATTTTTGGATGTCCAACGAATCAACGAGGTACACGAAAAACAAACAATGAGAGAGAGAGAGAGAGAGACCGAGAACTGTCTGTCTGTTCTTCGTCTAACTCGAAAACGAAAAGAGACAGTGATGTCAAACCTTCGCCAATCGATTTTTACGAGTTCAAGGATCAGTGCCTCGATCAGTGCTGTTGAATGCGAGCCAGATTAAAAGTCGTGTTTGTCAAAAAATTCCCCTACTGAAAATCGGATTTTGTTTGTGACTGTTTCAATGTGCCCTCAACAGAATAATTGATGTGAATTGGATTCAATAGTCACAATGATCATGTCCATGCGATCGCTCATTTTGAAAAGTTCACGGAACGTCCACTGTAGGTTTGTGATCGTCATTAGGACGAATGAATTTGGTCTATAACTTGAAAGATAATACGAAAAATACACCGTGAACAGTTCAATGTCTCTGACTGTAAAGGTTTAGCATTTTTAAGTACTGCCGACGTATTTAAAAAAATTTATATTTCAGTATTTTAGGCCCATAATTTAAACATTTAAAATGTCAAAAATATTAATATTTAATTCTTTTCACAATTTCCGAGGGGTAAACCGCAACCCAAATTTTGTACACTGATTTCCTATAAATATTAGATTTCCTCTGAGTTCCTTCGAGTTCTTCAGAGTTCATTTGATTTCTTCGGAGTTTCCCTGATTTCCTCCGAGTTCCTCCAACTTCCACGAAATACCTCTTATTTCCTTGGAGTTCCCTCGATTTTCTTTTGGAGTTCCTGTGAGTTCCTCTGATTTTTTAAAGTTTTTTAATTATTTCATTGTTATTCCGTTGATTTAACAATTTCCTGGTAAGTAAAACCCGAGGTAAAACCATCAAAAAAATATAAAAGTGTCAAGTGTCAAGTTAAAAAGTAATCGTAAACGATTTACATAAAGCGCGCATTTCCACTTGCATTCATTTCCCATTTGTAAGATGCAACTTCTGTTAAAATCGTAAAAATCCGGCCACAAATGTGAAAGATAGCGTTGCACATGGGCAATCCATTGTTGACGTGCTACTTCAATTTCAATTTATGAGAAGAATTTCATTTCAATGCTTTTCTAAATAAGAAAGTTGGAACTGCGGATGCGCAAACCTAAATTTTAAAACTAACGTTAGATTTTCCTTTGTTCCAAGCGCCTAAGTATCAAATTTCACTAAATAGTTCCATAGATAAAAAAGTTGGCACTGCGCATGCGCAAAGCCAAATTTTGAAACTGGCGTTTGATTTTCCTTTATCCCAAGTGCCTATGTATCAAATTTCGTTTAAATTCTTCCATAAATAAAAAAGTTGGCACTGCGCATGCGCAAAACCAAATTTTGAAATTGGCGTTTGATTTTCCTTTATTCCAAGTGCCTATGTATCAAATTTCATTCAAATACTTTTATAAGTAAAAAAGTTTGCAATTCGGTTTATAAATGGTCGAGATGCGAAAAGGGCACTGTGAATTTTGAATCGATTCGATTCAACTTTTGGCATTGCGTATTATATGGCTAAATCTATGCCCATATTGAATTTCATGCAATTCAGTTCATAACTAACGGAGATGTAAAAGCGATCGAACATTTCTAAACAAAGTTATCGTTCACACGGACAGATAGATGGACAAACAGACAAAGGAACAGACGGAGAGACCAACCGGCAGGCGACAGATAGCAATGCAAAATTATAAACGATCTCTAGGATCGTTAATAAACGGCAAAAGTGAAAAATTATGGAACATGTAAAAAACGGTTTTTTGTTTTTTTTACAATAACTTTTTTTGTAAGCGGTACAGAAAAAATTCTTTCCTTGGTACAAGACTCGACACCATAACGAACCAAATAGCGAAAAAAGTAGAACAATAGCTCTTAAGATAAAAAACTAGTAGCGTCGCAAAGTTAGCGGACGGACGGACGGACGGACGGACAAAGTGGCCACAATAGCGCATTTTTTTTTATTTTTGTGGAAATGCGCTAAAAATTAGTTAAGACCAAATTAAATAATAAAATGCATCACGAGTTCTTTTGATTTCCTCGGAGTTCCTGTGATTTCCTTGGAATTCCTCCTGAATACACATGGAATTCCTTGGAATTCTTAGCTTTCCTAGGAGTTCCTCCGGAATTCCTATGATTTCCCATAGATTTCCTCAAACGTGTACACTGATTTCCCATCGCGGTTTACCCCTCGACAATTTCTATACTCTAAGACACTTTAAACCCTCACCTCTCACGGATCTCCCTTTCAGGTTTCCAAATTTCGATATCCATTCAACGTCCATTGAATGTCCACTATAGAGTTTCGAGTGAAAATATGATCCTACACTACAATCAACGGTGGCGTTTGATATACGATGGTCATCCGCATCTGATCGCCCATTTTAGAATGTCCACGATATGCCAAATAAATGAGGTTCTTCTTTTTCTCATTAGAGATCCTCCGTGGTGTCCCCGGTACTACTACAATAGCCTCATGATAATTTTTAGGAAAGAACAGTCGAATCTTTCTTTCCTACGAAGGATCCGTATTGAATACCTTCCAGAAATACCCTACAGCACATGAAGGCTCAATTAACCTTCTCCGTTACTCCTTCCCATGGTAATCTTCGGGAAAAGATCATCTAATATTCGTATACTGGGTGGCATTCCATACCCCCGGTTCTTCTTTGAGAAGGGCCAGTCGAATCTTACTTTCGTGGGGAAGATTCCATAGCGCACTTGATTATAGCCGATTATCTTCTCTCGAAAATAATCTTGTAGATTATTAAAATTATGTTTTTAGATAAGTATGTAGTACTGGGGTTGTGGGGGGTATGTCCTATGTCATGCAGTTGTTTGCGACAGCTGTTGAAATATGCCTACGATTTATTAAAATATTAGTTTTGCAATTCTTCAATCTCAAAGTCTGGAAATATCGACTATATTAAAAAAAAAACTATTGGTGTCGGGGGAGTAACAGGATACAAGTTTGTATTTGTGTGTAAAATAGCTTTTAAAATTATTTTGGTTAACCTTATTCTGTTCAGTAAAGAGCAAAGAAAAATGTTGTGTTTGTGTGCGGCGTTTTTGCCCCCCCAACTCCATCTCCCCACGGAGTGGTTTGATTTAAAACTTTTGGATGCCTATCCAGGCCCACTTATCGAGACTTTCCTTAATAAGATTCGAGCATTCTTTTTTGGTCAACCTTATTCGGTTCAGTAAAGAGCAAAGAAAAACTTTGTGTTTGTGTGCGTCGTTTTTGCCCTCCCCTCTCTCTATGGGGTGGTTTGATTCAAAACATTTGGATGCTTATCCACGCGCACTTATCGGGACTTTCCTTGATAAGATTCGAGCATTATTTTTTGGTCAACCTTATTCTCTTCAGTAAAGAGCAAAGAAAAATGTGTTTGTGTCCGCCGTTTTTGCCCCCCCCCTCCCGCAATGGAGTGCTTTGATTTAAAACATTTGGATGCTTATCCACGCGCACTTATCGGGACTTTCCTTGATAAGATTCGAGCATTATTTTTTGGTCAACCTTAGTCTGTTCAGTAAAGAGCAAAGAAAAATGTTGTGTTTGTGTGCGTCGTTTTTGCCCCTCCCCCTCCCCTCCACGGAGTGCTTGGATTTAAACATTTGAATGCTTATCCAGGCGCACTTATCGGCACTTTCCTTGATAAGATTCGAGCATTATTTTTTGGTCAACCTTATTCTCTTCAGTAAAGAGCAAAGAAAAATGTGTTTGTGTGCGTCGTTTTTGCCCCTCCCCCTCCCCTCGACGGAGTGCTTGGATTTAAACATTTGAATGCTTATCCAGGCGCACTTATCGGCACTTTCCTTGATAAGATTCGAGCATTATTTTTTGGTCAACCTTATTCTCTTCAGTAAAGAGCAAAGAAAAATGTGTTTGTGTGCGTCGTTTTTGCCCCTCCCCCTCCCCTCGACGGAGTGCTTGGATTTAAACATTTGAATGCTTATCCAGGCGCACTTATCGGCACTTTCCTTGATAAGATTCGAGCATTATTTTTTGGTCAACCTTATTCTCTTCAGTAAAGAACAAAGAAAAATGTTGTGTTTGTGCGCGGCGTTTTTGTCCCTTCCCTCCCAACGGAGTGGTTTGATTTAAAACATTTGGATGCTTATCCACGCGTACTTATCGGGACTTTCCTTGATAAGATTCGAGCATTATTGTTTGGTCAACCTTATTCTGTTCAGTAAAGAACAAAGAAAAATTTTGTGTTTGTGTGCGGCGTTTTTGCCCCTCCCTGCCCCTCCTCACGGAGTGGTTTGATTTAAAACATTTGGACGCGCACTTATCGGGTCTTTCCTTGATAAGATTCGAGCACTATTTTTTGGTCAACCTTATTCTGCAGTAAAGAGCAAAGAAAAATGTTGTGTTTGTGTGCGCCGTTTTTGCCCCCTAATGGAGTGCTTTGATTTGAAACATTCGGATGCTTATCCAGGCCCACTTATCGGTACGTTCCTTGATAAGATTCGAGCAAAATCGAATCCCGATTTTTGCCCACGCAGACATGAAAAAAAAGGCTTTAGTTGTCAACCAGCTGCATATGTAAGGTAGCGTTGTCGATCAAGTTGAACGTAAATCGATAGCGCTGCTTCTAACGCTTGAATAGGAGATAAGGAACGCATGTCGCTCTGTATAATTGCTAAATCATGAATTGCACGATTAGGGTTACATTCAGTAGAGATTAAATCAAAGGTAAAACTATTATCCTCGGCTGTTTCCTCGAGAAAATAAGAGAGGAACGATGGAACATAACTTGGTTTCTTTGTTTACGTTTGCCTTGTAACGCTGTACCTAGAGTTTAGAACGTGTGCTCGTAGTGTGCCCGCGGCCGATAGATGTCTCGCTAACGTCCGCTTCATTTTTAGGTACAGCAGCCAATCTTCGAAAGGAAGTCATTCGCAATAAAATCAGGGCCATCGGCAAAATGGCTAGGGTATTCTCAGTTTTGAGGTTTGTTGAATCGCTCGACTGGGTGAACCCGTGTTGACTCGCTCTCGTTGCAGGGAGGAAAGCGAGTCGGTGCTTCAACTGAAAGGGCTCACACCGACGGGCGCGCTGCCGCTCGGGGCGCTGTCCGGTGGCAAGACGAGCTTGAAGAACGGTACCTAGCCGTGTTAAGTTGCATTGCGTTGACTAACTATCTGTTTTAGCGCTGCAAGGATTCTCGCCAAACCATAAGATAACCAGTTTCGCGGAGGCGAAAGGTCTGGACGCGATTAACGAACGTATGCCTCCGCGTAAGGACGCTCCGCCCTCGCCCGCGGAGGAGCCACCACAAGATCATAACCACACTCAGTCGAACGCGCATTCGTGAGCTAAACTAAATAACTGATAGCATCACATTGCTTAATCACGGGTGAGTCGACGCGCGCGCCGTCTCCTTAACCTCGCCACGTATTTTAGGTTGTTCGACCTTTGATGGCGCTCACCTTATTACATGTTACATCTCTACTAGCTTTTAGTAATTTTCATTGTTGGGACGACAGGCTCGTTCACATTAATTTGAACAAGTAGCTGGTCTGCTTCCCCTTTGTACAACATTTCCGCTGTGCGGACCTCACTGTACATACTACTGTCCTTCTGTCGCATTGTTAATAAATTACATTCCAAATGAGAACCGGGTTTGTAGCGGTAGATATCCAAATTTTCGTGTTGTATTCAGTGGAGCAGTAGTGAAAAAAAATTTAGAATGACGTGGTTGTCGCAGTGTGTATTGTGAGGTTTGTACTGCGCAACTGCACGTCGTGAGTGATAAAAGCGTGCCATACTTACCTGTCGATCGCCACATTATTATCGTCATCGATCATCGCCACTCATTTTAATCATGTTCACTAAGTGTGTGTATTAATTTAAATGTAAAAGATATTGCTATATAAATATTTAACTAATGCGAAATTAAGAGTTTCATCGTGCGGATCAATTACATTGTATCTCTCTATTATTGTTATGAAACTTCTTTTTCTCGTCAAACACATCTTTGCTACGACTTGTACTTATTAAGTTTTATTGTTTTTTCTTTGATTGTACAAAATCGCTCTGTGTCCGAGCTGTATATATGTGTATAAATATATTAAGTGTTTGTTGCCCCTGTTCAAATCTTCGCATACATGTGAATCGTTTAATTTACGTACGTTAAGAATTTTCTCCGTTCATGACCAATGCAAGTTCAAGACAGTTACGGACAAAAAATCCGCTTCACTCCGACACAGAGTTGGTATGAATGCTAGGACTTCTGTTACGCGTGCAAGTGTGTTAAATTATATAATATCTATTAATCTTATTGAATTCTGTAAATTTATTATATTATAAATATAAAATATTATGAAAATATAGTTATTGCATAGGAAATATCTCAAACCAACTATCGATAAAGTTAGGATAAATATAGTGATGTTAGTCGGTAAACTTCTTCTTACCACAGTTTTCCGTTGAAAGACGACTTGGCGCGCACTCTGTACGATTTTCCCATCTACCCTGGTGATATTGTAGTCACTAGAACGAAGCCGCCTATGCAGTTTGAACACAGCAATATTGTTTTTGACAATCATTGCATACGAGTAAATGTACGTCATTTTGATAATTTTACGTTGGAAAATCGTACAAAGCGTTCCGATTATTATTATTTTGGAATACCATCACTAGTAAATATCAAAAGTTTCATGTAACGTCCCTTAACTTTTATACAACTATTACTGAACAGTTACATATTTTTTAACGCGCTGTGTAATACTGATCGATCAACAAAGGGCGAGAGTACGAATGCGAGGCAGGTTCTGGCCACAGTTCGAGGTACAGTTTGTCTCAGATTTTAACAGCACATGCCTGGTCTGCTAAAGAATACTAGTCATGACTGGTTTTAACCTCTAACATGTAATCAGAATCTTGCACCATCGTGCAACTCACAACTGTTGGTAATTTTTGTATTTGTACTCAAAACAGATGTAATTGGTTACTTCTATTGGAAATACGTTTGGAGATCTGCCGCACTAATCACTGTCATAAACAAAAATTGTCAAATGGCGTACTCTGCTGCGCAAATTTTGCGACTTTCATCACGCGTTCGGATAAAAAAAAAATTTTTGTGGTTTACCACCGAGAAGGTTCTACGAAATACGTACCTGAAAATTTATCTTTTTAAGTCGACGGAAGTCACCACAAAACAAACGAGACAACTAACATGGCTACCTCCTCAAGTGCATGTAAATTCGTGATCCGAATCAGAGTCAATGGCAGAAATGGGTGTGGAATAAAGCAATAAACAATCAAGTGATTAGTTAGGCATATCCCGAACTTCTGCGCGCTCGCCCCCTTAAAATGTGAAGTAGTTTCTGCGACGATCGAAATATGAACGTCTGTCTGTCGCTACATGCCGTTGTAAATGTTGAGCATTCTCCAGTGGCTTGGTTCTTCCCAAGCAATGAAGTTCGCTGATTATTTGTGATAGCTATCCCTCATTTTTAATAGCTTTTTGTAATGTTCTCGACGGCTCACGTCGGATGTTGAATGAAGTGTATAGCATGAACCGATTTAAAAACCGACGTGAGGTGTCACATTTTTTTGAAAATAAATTTTGAAATTGTATAAATATAAAAAAAAACTATCTATATGCCTTCATACTTCCTAACTTAATATATTATATGATAATGCACTGAAGTATTGGGATGTTAGACTTTTAATACTTTAGTACTATCACTGTGTTACAGAAACAGTGACCATTTTAATATTAATCTCAGTACCGGAGGGCGCCCCTTGGATTGACCGCCCGAAGGATTCCTGGTTACGTTTCGTTCATTACGCCCTCTGTAAGACATATCAGTTTCCTTAAAACTTGTTCGGTTCACCGTTTTAACTTAGCCACAAAGACGTAAACAGGGATTTCGATGAATTTTTGTATTTGACCGATTCAACTCTCACAAATGAATGTCGGCGGTCAGTTTAAGTGGCGCCCGGTCTGGTACCTCTAGAGTTAGCTAAATGTTTTTAAATAATTGAATTTACATTGTATACATCTTTCAAATGCGTTGATATAATTCATATCAATCCAAGTGTGTAATTTTACAGTGGATAACTAAACAAAGGATAAAGTTATGCATGTTTACATTTGGCAGTTGTTTATCTGTGATCGTATTGTGTTATCAGATATTTGAGTTTCTCTTTTTAAATTTATTGATTCGTTTATAATTGCAATGTTACAATTATTCATTCTGTACTACAAATGTACTGGATATTTTGATTTGTGTTCTTTATTAATATATAAAATTGAAATTACTCGAAACATTTTTATTTTCAGAACCCCTTCAACTTTCTCATGAACCCAAAATAGTTAGACCTTTCGGACGTGTACCACATTCCACGACTTTATGAGATCTTTCAAGATCCTGAAACACTCGGATGACACTGATTTTCTTTCAAGACGATCTACTTTTTAGAAGATTGAGAGGCCTTTCACGGCTTCTACTACCACTATGTATTAAAACTACTTCTATGTGCAACAACAAACGGTAACTTAAGTCCACAAAAACAATGAACATGACATTCTTAAAATCCAGGGTCGTAACTTGAGCTCATTCTTTGAACACAAAAGTATACAGCACATGCTTGATTTAGATCATAGACGCCACACAAATTTATTCAAAAATTGCTGTAAGAAAAATTGGCACTCAGAGCCAGAAACACATACTGCGCAACATAGGCGGTTGATCAAAACAGGTTCAATAAAGTCTAAATTACCTTGTAATGTTCATAATCCAAAAAAACAATAAACTGAAACGCAATTTCTTTACTTCGTGAAACTTAAACTTTTCTTCGAATACGTGACACAATACTTACCCTTACCTTGATAGATAGTAAAGGCATATACACAATGTTGGTTACACTCAAGGTTAAAAACAAATTTTGGGAACAATGTACAGGATGTGACTCATCTTTGGTGCAATGAAGTCCTTTTGTTAAAAGCAAGATGGAAAATTACATGGCCTACTATCGGCAAAAATATGTGGAAATTAGCAATTGTAACTCATTTATCGCACACAGATTCTAAACCGAAGAGTTTTGATTAGCATAATCTCGCCCCCGCATGATTACTTCTCGGACAGGACCAAGTAATCAACACAGAAACATAGATTAATCCCACCAAAAACGTAAACGATTACAAACAAAAGGATAACGGTATTAAACATGTCATTCTGCATTGCGGTTAAACCAAGTAAATTTCAAAAACAAAGATGGAAACACACAAAAAATAAAATGCGGTATACAAAACACAAATACGATATAAAGTAATGCAAAAATTACTACCTGCATTAAATAACATAAAATAACAACAAACATTTATGGAGCGACGCGTTCACAACCGCCATTCAAGACAAGATGTCAAACGTAACCAACGTTCGTGCTCTCCAGAGGCGCTAGCAGTTTTTCCCCACCTAAAAGTCGCGTAGCTGCCAACTCTCAAAAATGTGTGCATCGTCGTAAGTTGTATATACAGGGTGGAACCTCTCATGTTTATGCATTCCCTAAATATCTAGTAACTTTTTAGTAATATTACAGTTTGCAACGTTGTCAGTTGTGTAGTGTAGATGTTGGTGCTAGTTTGATATTTGACATAAAAGTAAACACAAAAACATCATGTCTCGATTGAGAAAAATTGCAATTCTTTGTATAATTTAAACAAATATTTTTAAACGAAGTAAAATGACAGCGCATTCGTCGTTATGGTTGATTGAAACCAAATTCCACAAGTCCGACGTTACTGGTACTGGTCATAAAAATGACTCATAGAAGAGAACCAGAAGACCGTAGGTACGCAAAACACCAAAACAACCTAGCTAGCTCTTTACCTTGTATTATGATTGAGCGATCAAACGCACTGACGTGCGAAGTTCGATTTTAATTATATCTCACGTCCAGTCCAAAAATGTTACAGAATGTTTAACTATGCAGATGTTTAAAGATTTACTCCGAGCTGTTTTCATCTAATTTTTATCTACAATAGAAATAACATTTAACGGCTTAACGCTTTATCCGATTGAACATGTTAAAAAAGTAATCGTAAACGATTTACAAAAAGCGCATTTCCGCTTGCATTCATTTCCTATTTGTAAGATGCAACTTCTGTTAAAATCGTAAAAATCCGGCCACAAATATGAAAGATAGCGTTGCATAATGTGCAATCCATTTTTGACATGCTACCATTGAATTTATAACTATAGTTATAAATTCAATGATGCTACTTCAATTTCAGTTTATAAGAAGAATTTCATTTCAATGCTTTCATAAATAAGAAAGTTGACACTGCGCATGTGCAAACCTAAATTTTGAAACTAACGTTTGATTTTCTATTGTTCCAAGCGCCTATGCATTAGATTTCATTTAAATGCTTCCATAGATAAAAAAGTTGGCACTGCGCATGCGCAAAATAAAATTTTGAAACTGGCGTTAGATTTTCCTTTATTCCAAGTGCCTAGGTATCAAACTTCGTTTAAATTCTTCCATAAATAAAAAAGTTGGCACTGAACATGCGCAAAACCAAATTTTGAAACTGGCGTTAGATTTTCCTTTATTCCAAGTGCCTATGTATCAAATTTCGTTTAAATGCTTCCATAAATAAAAAAGTTGGCACTGCGCATGCGCAAAACCGAATTCTGAAACTGGCGTTAGATTTTCCTTTATTCCAAGTGCCTATGTATCAAATTTCATTCAAATACTTTTATAAGAAAAAAAGTTTGCAATTCGGTTTATAAATGGTCGAGATGCGAAAAGGGCACTGTGAATTTTGAATCGATTCGACTCAACTTTTGGCTTTGCGTATTATATGGCTAAAGCTATGTCCATATTGAATTTCATGCAATTTAGTACATAACTAACGGAGATCTAAAAGCGATCGGACATTTCTAAACAAAATTATCGTTCACACGGACAGATAGAGGGACGGACAGACAAAGGAACAGACGAACAGACAAACGACAGACAGCAATACAAATTTATAAACGATCTCTAGGATCGTTAATAAACGGTAAAAGTGTAAAATTATGGAACATGTAAAAAACGGTTTTTTGTTTTTTTACAATAACTTTTTTAGCATTAAACGAAGAAAAAATTCCTTCCTTGGTGCAAGCCTCGACACCATAACGAACCAAATAGCGAAAAAAGTAGAACAATAGCACTTAAGATAAAGAACTAGTAGCGTCTCAACGAACGAGCGGACGGACGGACGGACAGTGACCACAACAGCGCATTTTTTTAAATTTTTGTGGAAATGCTCTAAAAAGGGCAAGGTTTGCCGTGACTACACAATTCATTCCAACCTGTGCCTCTGAGGACGACCCAACATACAATTAAGCCATAAAGGGATTAAATTTACCAAAGGTTTAAGAAGTAATTTAAGATTTACAATAAACGACAGTAGGTACGACGAGGTACTCATTGGTACGGACTTTCTCTCGCTTGGAAAGAGTGTCTAAGATAAGGATGTCTATCATGGAGATCGAAACCATAGAAGATACGATGATGGTCAAATTAGAGAAAAGATGCGGAATTAAACCATTATTATCGTGCTTTAGAGAAAACAAAAATAATCCGATTACTTCCGAAGATATGACAGAAAAACCGAAACTTAGGTACCGATTTTTTGTTTATTTTTTGCTGGTGTTATTTGAACAGATACAACAAGAAAGACAAAAGACACTCTCTCATTTCCACTTTTTGAACTCTACAAGACAGCACCCGCGCGATAGTATGCTTGAACGATTAAGACGTTGTGCCCGGGTACACCATCCTGTTGAAACCAACAATTTCCAACTTTTGGTTTTATTTGTGTGACGTACATAGTTGTATTCGTAATAAAAAATGCTACTAAATACAGTGCGTACTTTTTCCACGGGCCGTATAAAAAAGTCTCGAAAAAAGTATAGTTTGTGATAATTTCTCCGAAACAAAACGTTGTATAAGAATCAATGAGAAAGTATTTTTTGGGAACAAGAAAACGGCAGGTTCTAATGTAAACCCGAGTGTCTTCAAAAAGTTGATGAACGAGTCCAATACTGCACAGAATTCCTTCAGCTTTGAGGTTTCGACCGGATTATATTGTGCCAGTAGAAAGATCAAATTACCGCAAATTACAACGCCACCTGAACCACTGAATTCATTACTTCTTTCAAGGCAAAACCATCTATCGAGGCATTTCTTGCAGAATATTCAACAGTAATAAACTGGTGTGTATTCCAAATGACATCATCTTTTGGTGCAAATATAAAGCGGGTATGTATGTTCCAAAATAGAGCGTGTTCGGGAAGGTTATTGAAGTCTAACCATAATAATTGTTTCCTTTTCGCATTTCTTTCACCACTTGGTAAAGGAAACAACCTCACATACCTTTAACATTACTTTTTTACAACCTGAAACACAACAACCTGCTATATATTTGATTTATTAGGAAAAGAAAATTCAAATTTCAATTACTTGACATATACATATCTCCAAACAGGTGGAACAATCCCTAACATTAAAGTTACTATACTCTGTTTTTTTAGGAAGACTTCTAAAACAACCTTGTAGGAAGACGGATTTAAAAACCTGATTTACACTGAAAATGTCACTAGAATCTAGTAACAAAAATAATAGACTCATTTTATACAGACATGTATTGTGGGTTGCGTTATGTGATATTCTTTTTCATTTAGATAGATTTCATTATTTATGCTTTTGGGTTATTATTTGGTAGGAAATCTTTTATATTATGCATACATCATACTTTTAAAAGCGAATTATAATAAATAGGTACTACATTGATAAGGTAATCATCCTGCATACATGTTTTGGCCATTGAAACATTATTTTTAATTGTAGTTTTAAATGTTTTATCAGTTGTAATACTACACAATCCACATGACAATTTACAACAAATGTTAAGTTGTTGAACAAATTCAGAACAATGGAATTATACTCATATTATTAAACAGCACAGTTCACTGCTTTATGTATAAGCGATTTAGTCACTGTCTTCCGAAAGTTCACTAAAACTGTCACTGTCCTCCGATCCGAGTGAAATAATAAATGGTTCTATAAGTGTATTCATTGGGTTATCCAATCTACACACTTTATTTTCTTCCTTAATAACGTGTTGCACACAATTCCGCCAATCGTCAGAGCTCACATTTGCAACAGCGTTATGACAACCGGGTCGTTTCGAAGGGGTAACAATCCCAGTACTTCGATATTCTTTAATTATCCGGTATACTGTAGATCGTGCAACTCCTAATATGTGTCATACTTTAATAACCAAATATATACCTACATCATTATTTACGTTACCTGTGGTAGATGCAATCTTCAACACAAGCGTAGCAAAATTCATATCCGGAGTATCGGACAACAATTGTTTATAATAAACTGCTTCTCGGAGACTGATAAAATGACCCAAGTTTAAGCGACTACGTTTTTTCAAAGGAAACAAGCTTGCTTTACTGGTACTTGGAGTTGAATCCATCACTAATGCGAGTACACTTAGGACGCGAAATATCAACTTTCGTTCTTAAAAGAACTGTTTTTTTGTTAAAATTTATGCAAATGGACTCAGAACACACTCAAAACTCAAAAATAAGTACAACAGTTAAGGACGAGAATCGTGATTAAATTTGACAGTTAAATCATGTCAATTCAATAGCAATTTTACCTGGGTGTAAAACGGGCGCAGCGCGAGCCAATAGAAACTAAGATTTTTTGCGGGAACTTTTAAATCCGTCTTCCTAGTTAAAAAACAGAGTATAGAATCTGGTAACTTCCGCCATTTTTCGGCAGAAACCATGCGTTCTCTCTCTAACATACCAGCCCAATGGATTGCGGTACTTTCTATATCTAGTGACTTTAGTGAGCCCCATAGAAATAAGCAAGTATTTGAGTTTAGGACAGCCAGTGCCGTTTTTAAGTTTTTCGGAGCCCTGAGCCATTCGTTCGTGGAGGCCCCCCTTTTAAACAAAAACAGATATTTTACAGATTTATTTATTTTACAAGTTATGCAGGTAGACTGGTTTTTTTCGGACCTTTAGTAACGCAAAGTTTTCGATGATATTGTTAAAATCAATTTCTAGGAGAATATCATTTTCAATACTCATCAATATTATGTTTGCCCACTATTATATTTGACGGTACTGGGTTCGTGTAAATAACTGGACATTGACCGAAAGACTCTATATTAACACAAAACTAACTAAGGTAATACAACGTGGTAGGTACATGACTAACTTACGGAAACGGACATGATTAATTTTTATTGTTACCAAACTAAAGTACAATACCAACTTAAAAATATAGTCGCATTCAATACATCACAATCAGGGATAAATGTTTTAATCTCATTTGACTCATACTGTTCCTCAGTTTATTTAATTAGCTTGAGCTTTGAAAATGATCGTTCGCCACTGGCGTTGGTAATTATCATGGACAAGAAAATCCTGAACGCGATCTCTATATTAGGAACCGTTTCATCAAGATTTTTGTTTTTCAAAGGTTGTATATATCGTAGATAGGTATGTGATCACCAACCATTTTTTCCTGCACCAGATAATGCTTAAAATGCTCACATTCCACTCTGTTCTGTTTAGTTGACATCATTTGCATAAAATTCGCTAAAAGTCCGACAATAAATTTCCAGTTCTTCTGTTCGCAAAACACTCAAAAATTGAGAAATTGATCGTAAGCCTTCAACCGTTGTTGCAGTTGAGTGATAAGATAAACTTCAATTCTGAATTTCTCGTGGGCCTGAAAGTGGATATCTTCTGTAGCTCCATCGAAGAAAGTCAAACAAGAGCTCCTTTGTCTTGAACGGGTTGTGCTACTTCTGTATTCGAAGTCCGGGTAGAGCTTTTTTGTAGCAGCTTCTGCATTTACTTTAAGGCAGCAGATTTTGCACTAAAATTTTTTCATTCACACAAACTTTTGGGGGCCCTCAGGACTTCGGGGCCCAGGGCCCGGGCCCAGGTGGCCATTGCCTAAAAACGGCACTGAGGACAGCCGTTAATCTAGATTGGATGTTTATTTTTTACACCATTTGGTATGGGTATGAGAGATAATAATTTATTTAAAACACTTTTCAAACATATACAATACAGCAATGCACATCTAGACATAAGAAAAGTAACACTTCAATAAGTATACATATAACATTATATTAGCCACTAAGTCTCCCGATAATGCATTCTCCCAGTAGTACGATAAAAGATATGGCCAATCCAAATCCGTAGATAATGAATAAACCGTAAAGGTGACTCAAATCCAGAGCTACGGGTTCATGAGGAATCATTCTAGATCTTGCAGCTTCTAGAATTCGCTCGTCCACGTCTCGTTCGTGTTTCTGATAAATGCCACTTTCGGTTAGCCTGTCGACCATATCGTTTAATGTATCTAGAAAGTAATGTTCCCCTTCAGCAGTAAGTACCCTAAAAGATTGATCGTCTGATCCACTAAACGCATTATCAATTATGGTCCAACGGAACGTATAATTTTGGATTGTCTGAATTTGCTCTAGAAGCAAGGATGGCGCTTTAAAAGAAAAATTATTGTATTTTTTTAACATGTCGAATAGGAGGTGTGTTTTTGTTTCCAAGAAAATGGTTTTCTGGGCGATTCTGGATCGAAGAGCTTTCTTTGATGTAGTATCGTTTGCCGGATCCACATTTGAGAAATTGAACTTGTTTAGAATTTGATAAATGGGAAAGTTAGAATTTGCTAAATCCTCCAAACTTTGAATGCCTTTTTCGTATTGAGGAAGTGTCAAACTGGGAACCAAGTTAGATATGTATGCGGTCTGGATGTGGATACTGTATATAATATACAGTAGGATCACATAACGTAGCATTGCAGTAGTCGGCATTTTATCAATAAGACCAAAAATTGTTAGTAAAAACACATCTAAACAGATTTTAGTCACGTCAGACTTTCGCAAAGCTAACCACAGCACAAAAGTGAGACCAAGAAATGCACATACCGTCCCTATCCAGACTTCTACTTCAAATCGTCGAATAAAAATCGCCGGTCCAACAATTTGCTTTGGCTGGGGAACCACCCAAACCCACTCTCCTCGTATATACGGCTTAGTGATACAACTGATTCCTAGTGGAAAAAAAGTGTATTGCGTAGAACAAAAAAGGTATTGGTTAAGGTGCAGTGTTGGGTAATCAGACACTGATCTCACACGCAGGTTATACGTTTCTCTCAATGCATTAATTGTTAACAAAATACTTGTCCCACCTTTACTAATACGTGTCGTTTCCGGAGTTGATGTTGAGGGTTCCATGAAAAAAGCCACGCAACGGTTGTAGTTTTTGATTGGTTTGAAGGTTGTGATCGTCAGTTGCGAGTCTGTACAGCTTTGCGTTTGCCATCGAAGATCTTGATTGGGTCCACAAGGATAGACTCTGTGCAGGGCGTTTTCGTTGGTAACCAATACGGCAACGTACATCAACCCTCTGTGCCACATATAAATGTAAAAGTCAATTAACCTATTACTCTGCTTCGTAATAATTAAAACTACAGAGCTACCCATTGTTCGAACCCATAACTCGCTGTTCTCTATCTTGTCAAAGACATAATCTTCGAAGTAGTCCCATTGAATTACGAACTGTTTCTCCCTCCTCGTACCAGTGAGTATTATAGGGTTGCTAACGTTAAAGGTTACAATGGGATTAACCACATCGAACGGTAGTGCGTCTCGACTTTCTCCTTGGAAAACGTAATACAAAGTTGACTCGCTTCCAAAGATTGCAGAGATAACGCGAGAAACGCACGATTGAATTGCAACCTCCCTCCTATTAGCGGCCATTAAAAAACAATAGCTCAAATTGAAGAGACAAAATGTGAAAATTAGACGTAGCATTCTCAAACGTGACAGCAATTGCGTCCAGTACGAGAGAAACTGAGTCAATTTGACGATCGAGGTAAAATTATTTTTCGATTAACCCAAAAGTTTGAATATAATCAATAAAAGCAGGACCTCGAGGACCTTTTAAATGATTGAACAAAACAATTGGGTTTCTTACAATGTAGGTATGATTCAGATTATTTTTTGATTTTCTTAAGTGCTTGATTGATTTTCTTCTCTTATTAATGTAAGAAAATAATTTGATAAACGAAAAGAGGACTTTAATTTCACAGTTTGATACGTCGTAAATCGGTGAGTGGTTAATTGCTTATGGAAAAAAACGTTGTTTCAAATCCCACCGGGTGCGATTTTTTCCCTTTGTCATCGCTGACTTGTTTGAATGATGAACAGAACTTGGGTTAATTATTCATTCATTCATTTACCTACGAAAGAAATGCCCAAAGCTATTCAGAACTTCAGATTAACCTCAATAACAGAAAAGTTAAAAAGTAATTGTAAACGATTTACATAAAGCGCATTTCCACTTGCATTCATTTCCCATTTGTAAGATGCAACTTCTGTTAAAATCGTAAAAATCCGGCCACAAATATGAAAGATAGCGTTGCACATGGGCAATCCATTTTTGACGTGCTACTTCAATTTCAGTTTATGAGAAGAATTTCATTTCAATGCTTTTCTAAATAAGAAAGTTGGAACTGCGCATGCGCAAACCTAAATTTTAAAACTAATGTTAGATTTTCCTTTGTTCCAAGCGCCTAAGTATCAAATTTCACTTAAATGGTTCCATAGATAAAAAAGTTGGCACTGCGCATGCGCAAAATAAAATTTTGAAACTGGCGCTAGATTTTCCTTTATTCCAAGTGCCTATGTATCAAATTTCATTTAAATTCTTCCATAAATAAAAAAGTTGGCACTGCGCATGCGCAAAACCAAATTTTGAAATTGGCGTTTGTTTTTCCTTTATCCCAAGTGCCTATGTATCAAATTTCGTTTAAATTCTTCCATAAATAAAAAAGTTGGCACTGCGCATGCGCAAAACCAAATTTT
>NW_022170878.1:1462151-1496387 GCF_008802855.1 Photinus pyralis | reverse complement strand
ACTTGGCACGGTGGGTACAGCGGTTGGAAGGTGTAAAAGACTGTGATGAGCTCGGTTGCAGATTCTGCAGAGGACTTTACTTTTACAGTCTTTGACCTCATGTGACCCAAAACAATTGAAGCAGGCGTGAGAAGATTTGATAAAATTGGTACGATCAGCAGGCGACAATTCTCGGAATTGCTGACAGTGAAAGGTTTGATGATCAGCGTTGCAGTATCTGCATTTCGGTTGAGACGACGTTCTTGCTTGCGTGATGTGGGTTCTAGATTGATTTGGTTTTGGTGGCGCGAAGAAAGCGGTTTTTGATTGGGTAGGAAGAACGCATTTGACGTCCATTTCCAATTCGTGACTGCGGGCTCTTTTCTCAACGTGATCCAAAAGTTCAATTAGTTTAGGCAGTTCGCTAGCATTCTCGTTGTCGAAACTGGCTTTGATTTTTGGATCGCAGTTATTGTACGCAATTTGAAAGAGGATGAAATCAGCCAAATCGTTGAGCTGGAGATTGGCTAACGCGGATGTCGAAGTGCGGTGAACTTCAAGGTTGTGATAACCCACCCTGATGGTTAGGCAACACACATTTACATCCGAAACAAAAATATATTATGCTCTGTATATAACCAACGACCGTTTTGCGCAGATGCCGAATACTAGGGGATTTTCGGAAGGAAGCTAGGAGAGAATGGGAAGAAGATGGCGACGAGGCCGACGGAAGACACACGCTTTCCCGGTTTTTTATTATTCTTGATTATTTTTGGTGGTGGTGTTTTGAAGATGTATTTACAGGTAGTAACCATTTTATTCTTTCTTGTACTACATATTTAATCATTGAATTTCTTGCCACAATGTGATATTTACATTTTGCTGATTTTGCATAAACTACGATATCTGGATCATGGCGTACTCCATGCCTTTGTTTCGTGTACCGTTAGATGAACCATGTTTGTGTAATACTGTACAGATGATTATGCCATTATTTTGTTTAATTAAGTATTTATTTCTGTTATTCATGAGGAGTTGATTATCGGTGTGATGTTGCTCTGTTCGATTGACCCGTAACAATTCCGTGAGGGAAGCACCTAATACAGTTTGATTGTTCGCTGTATCTGTTACTTTCTGTTTCGTGGCTCGCTACAGTTCTTGTGCGTTAGCTATACGAAGGGGGGGGCTCTTTTATTTGATGTTTTGATGTTTGTGTGTGCGAGTGGATATTTCTGTCTCCGTGGAGTAGGTACCTAATGCAGTTAGATCGTTCGCTGTATCTGTTGCTTACTCGTCTCGCGCAGGCTGCAGTTCTTAGCGTCTCGCATTAGCGAGAAAGGGGGATCCTCTCATTTACATTTCCTCTATTTAAAATATGTTCTGTTTGAGCGATAATCGATTTTCACATGAATACTTGCTATGGACCAATGGCATTCTTACATGTACTTTTCGTGTTAAATTAAATTATGTTAACTGAAGGATGGAGTAGAGCCACACCATTTACATGTTTCCTGTGTACATGCAATTTGTGTATTTGACGAGTTGTGTTATTTCTATTGATCGTACAGGTATTTTGATGTTTTTTTGCACTGAATTGATTTATCATGTTTTCCACTGCATTTATGATGCCTTGTGTATTTTGTTTTTATGAACTTGTTTAATTGCATTTGATTTGATTATCTGATTTTTATGATACCATTTGAGATGTTTTATTTATGTGTATTTTCTCTTGCATTTTATTGCTGTAGATTATTTATTTCATGTATTTGTGTGGCCTATGCCAGGGTTTTAGTCCCGTAGAAGGTTTCCCTGGCATGGTCTTGTGCGTGCGTTAATATATTTATTTGATCTTGTCATTTCTTACGCACAAAAGTTCTGTCTTTTATTTAATTCCCTTCCCGATTATGTCTCACGTCCCAACACATAAAAGAACCGATTACACAACGTAGGAGTCCATTCGTGCCACCCATATCGAGCCGACTGTCATCCAAATTCAAAAGTGCCGCGAGACTACCATCGTTTCGTCTTGAAAGGTAGGTGGCTCTACTTGTAGTTTTTGCCAGAGTTGCCAACCGTAAGTATAGGGTAAGACTACGTTTTCCGTGTCGGCTTGATAGACCCCCCTAGGAACATTACAGAATTGGTGCCGTGACCAGGATGTGTTGTTTCGACGTTGGACGGTGTGAAGGGAATTGTATGACTCACATGTATCTAATATTTATTTTGTTTGTTGATACATGGATACTGCTGTGTGTCTTTTCCCAGGTTTACTTGCAACAATGGAACCTACATCCGGGAATCCAGAAGTTCCGAGAGGAGTACGACAGTTTGTAGCAGTGCCCGGTAGAACGGTTCTCCATGACGAGTGTGAAGGGACAACGATCTCGTAAGGCGTAAGTGGTTACTTTTTGACAGCTCCATCGTACTTAGTTCGTGCAAAGGCTGATGTGATGGCTCGTGGCGGTGAAGTAGCTCTTTAAACAAATGCATCAGGTGAGTTCATTTGTTTTTGTTACCTACCTCAATCGTTGAATAATTCACTGCCCAACACATAAACATTCACAGGTGCTGGAACAAGGTTGTTTTGTTTTGAGCGGGAGATACAACTGCAATGTGCTCAACTTCGCTAATGATTTCATTAGGACATTCAGTTCCATGTTAGCGTCGTTGACTAGTCTCGAGGGGTATTCCAAGGCTTGTAAACTTTCGTCATTAGAAGGGGCCAGGTGTAGTTCAAGTTTGTTTGTGAAGGAAAGAGTCGTTTTCAAGCTTTAGGGGCGTTCCTTTGTTGCGAGTTACTGGCGAGATCTCTGTGTTGGAAGTGAGAGGGGGTTTTTGCGTTTGAGATAGGTTTTTAGTCGCTCTTTTCAATAGGGGCCCATTTGTTCTGATCCCATGGGGACACCATTAGAGGCAGCCAAGGCTGGTGTTACGTTCGATTTGTTGTTTTGACATAGAATTGCGGGGCCCTAGGTGTTATCGTAGTTGACGTTTTGCTGTTTTTCTCTTTTCCGAGGACAATCTACATGTCTCTTTTTGCCGACAGCTAGTTATGGATGGCTTTGTCCGCTTTCAAATGTACTTGTGATTATGAGAGTTTGGTGGCGAGGAGCGGTGGTTGCGTGAAGAAGTATAGGTTTCAGTTTGTGGTTACATTCCTTCGGTAGGGAGTCAGGTTGCTGGAGCGGTCCACTATTCAGCGGAATTTGTAGAACATCTCTTATGGTTGTCTAGTCGAAGGAGTGCAGGGGTGTATCGTCTTGAGGCTCGGGTTTTGACATCAGCTGACTATGCCATTCACTAGGGTAGGAAACCTGTTTCAAATGTTGTTAGTGAAATTTTCGGTAAATGTTATTCTTCGCTACATAATCTGTGTAATTCTACCTTTGCCCTTCGTTCTAAAATGTACCTGTTCCATTTTGCAGTTCTGGTATAAGTTATTGTAGAGTATTATTGCAATAATTGCATGGATTTGGGGTTATGTTATGTTATGGAAGTGTCTCTTGTAACATGTAAACACAAATGTAGCGTAGTGTCTAGATTACCTTAGTTTGTGGTTTGGAAGTGTATCTTGTCGTTATATATTTTCTACTCCACACTACGAGTCTGCACCTTTAACGTTTATCCCAAATACACTGATAGGTTGGGCGAAACATCTCTGTGTGCTGAATCTTGACAAACTTGAGGTAGGGAATTTTATGTTGTGTGAATATTTCATTTCAGATGCCATACAGGAAAATTACAGTGTTGTAACTTACCTAGGTACAAGTACCTAGGCACTGTACCTAAGGTACTAATTTAGTACCTAAGTACCTGCAAAGGTACAAAAAAAAAAGTGTACCTATACCTGTACCTAGATACATTTTTGACGGTACCTAAATACCTACAAGCCTTAGGTACATTAACATTTAACAAAATCAAAATCTCAAAGATAAATGATAAATGGTTTTGAATTTAAATAGCAGTACCTCAAAACCCTATATTTTGGCCACTGTTTCGATACCAAAATTTAAGTTAAAGTGGATAACCTCAACAACATCAGATGTGAACCTTATTGAGAGCACAACTAAGCTTATCAAATCCTTGTTCATTACTGAATGTGAAAAAGCCTCTAAAAGAGATACTGCTAAAGCCTATGAAGAGGAAAGTGGCGCTGCTTCTGCTGGCAGCGAAGATGATGATTTCTTCGATATTCTTAAAAGTCCTCTTAGTCCAACGTCAAGCTTGCATTTGTCAGAGAAAGAATATGTGGAATCCGCAGCTTTTAAAAGTATCGTTGAGATGGAATGCCTAAGATATTTTCAAGACAAATCAAAGGATAAGCTATCTTTATTGAATTATCCCCTCGTTATGAAAGTATACAAAATTTATAATACTATTTTGCCTTCATCTGCACCAGTTGAAAGGCTATTTAGTACGGCAGGACAAATTCTGACTCCTAAAAGAAACCGTCTTTCCGATGAAATGTTTGAAATTCTTCTTCTCTTACGTCACCAAACAGACCTATTGCAGTAATATCACAAATCACAATTAATCTGTAAGGTATGAGTACATTTGTATGTATTACTTTTTTGTGAAATTAGAATAGACATTAAAGTTCTTTAACAGCGTTCATTTTTTCAATGTACTTTTTAAAGTACCTACTTACAGTTTTTAGGTACTTTTACACTGTAACTGTACCTGTACCTAGGTACTGTGACAAATATGTACCTATACCTGTACCTAAGTATTTATTTGTTCAAGTACCTGTAACTGTACCTAGATACTGAAATAAAAGTACCTATTACAATAAAATATGTTCTGCTTGAGCGATAATCGATTTTCACATGAATACTTGCTATGGACCAATGGCATTCTTACATGTACTTTTCGTGTTAAATTAAATTATGTTAACTGAAGGATGGAGTAGAGCCACACCATTTACATGTTTCCTATGTACATGCAATTTGTGTATTTGACGAGTTGTGTTATTTCTATTGATCGTACAGGTATTTTGATGTTTTTTGCACTGAATTGATTTATCATGTTTTCCACTGCATTTATGATGTCTTGTGTATTTTGTTTTTATGAACTTGTTTAATTGCATTTGATTTGATTATCTGATTTTTATGATACCATTTGAGATGTTTTATTTATGTGTATTTTCTCTTGCATTTTATTGCTGTAGATTATTTATTTCATGTATTTGTGTGGCCTATGCCAGGGTTTTAGTCCCGTAGAAGGTTTCCCTGGCATGGTCTTGTGCGTGCGTTAATATATTTATTTGATCTTGTCATTTCTTACGCACAAAAGTTCTGTCTTTTATTTAATTCCCTTCCCGATTATGTCTCACGTCCCAACACATAAAAGAACCGATTACACAACGTAGGAGTCCATTCGTGCCCACCCATATCGAGCCGACTGTCATCCAAATTCAAAAGTGCCGCGAGACTACCATCGTTTCGTTTTGAAAGGTAGGTGGCTCTACTTGTAGTTTTTGCCAGAGTTGCCAACCGTAAGTATAGGGTAAGACTACGTTTTCCGTGTCGGCTTGATAGACCCCCCTAGGAACATTACAAGGTAATGAAGTAGATCACCCTTGTTAACAAATTTGACAAGTCTTTGTATGTGAAAGGCAGCTATGCGGCGGTTGTTAGCATACCGTTTTTTCAAAGCGTCATAAGCGGGAGCGTAATTTGAATCTTGTAAGATGAAGCGCGATACGGTTGCGTGTGCTTCCTTAGCGGTATATAAACGTAAATATTGAAGCTTAGTGGCGTCATCAATACCTTCTTGATTATGCACTAAACTATCGAAAAGCGATATAAAGTTTTCCCATTTTTCAATTGCACCGTCAAATATTGGAATCTGAATTTTTTGCAGCGATGGACCCTTAGTATTAACCGTAGCGGTAGCACCAACAGTAGCGACAGCGTTTGATGCACCGTTTTCGATAACCGTTAGGCAGTTCTTGTTAATAAAATCAATGAGTTCAATAAATGCCTCGAGATCGTTGATGTTTACAATGTCCGCTTTATCTTTATCAACATTATAGGTGATAATGTCGACGTTTAACGCACGAAAGGATGCTTCAAGCGTATCCATTCGCCGTAAATATGTTTTGGCAACGATAATTGAGAAATCGCATTGCCTTACCTTTTTACTGAGTGCGGTGAGCTCTTTAAAGAGGTCTTCTTTGCGAATTGTTAGAATCTTCTTTGAAGCCATTGTGAATATTGCACTTGCACTTGCGATAATAACACTTTGACACTTAACGACTTTGCGGTAGCGGAAAGTTCAAGTAAAAGCGGTATCCGTCTCGTTGGACCAAATGTTTCGTAGCGGTAGCGGTAGCGTATAATTTGTAGCGGTATTAACTTATAAAATACAAACACGAAAAACGTCTAACCATCAACCAAAATCAAATTTATTTTTATCACCTATTTACAAGTTATACCTGCGCTCTAATCCAAAACATCAAAACTGAACGTTTATGCTATCTAGCGGTCACACATAAAATATCAAATAAATAAATACAGTTTGTAATTCAACACTGGTGTTATTTGAACAGATACAACAAGAAAGACAAAAGACACTCTCTCATTTCCACTTTTTGAACTCTACAAGACAGCACCCGCGCGATAGTATGCTTGAACGATTAAGACGTTGTGCCCGGGTACACCATCCTGTTGAAACCAACAATTTCCAACTTTTGGTTTTATTTGTGTGACGTACATAGTTGTATTCGTAATAAAAAATGCTACTAAATACAGTGCGTACTTTTTCCACGGGCCGTATAAAAAAGTCTCGAAAAAAGTATAGTTTGTGATAATTTCTCCGAAACAAAACGTTGTATAAGAATCAATGAGAAAGTATTTTTTGGGAACAAGAAAACGGCAGGTTCTAATGTAAACCCGAGTGTCTTCAAAAAGTTGATGAACGAGTCCAATACTGCACAGAATTCCTTCAGCTTTGAGGTTTCGACCGGATTATATTGTGCCAGTAGAAAGATCAAATTACCGCAAATTACAACGCCACCTGAACCACTGAATTCATTACTTCTTTCAAGGCAAAACCATCTATCGAGGCATTTCTTGCAGAATATTCAACAGTAATAAACTGGTGTGTATTCCAAATGACATCATCTTTTGGTGCAAATATAAAGCGGGTATGTATGTTCCAAAATAGAGCGTGTTCGGGAAGGTTATTGAAGTCTAACCATAATAATTGTTTCCTTTTCGCATTTCTTTCACCACTTGGTAAAGGAAACAACCTCACATACCTTTAACATTACTTTTTTACAACCTGAAACACAACAACCTGCTATATATTTGATTTATTAGGAAAAGAAAATTCAAATTTCAATTACTTGACATATACATATCTCCAAACAGGTGGAACAATCCCTAACATTAAAGTTACTATACTCTGTTTTTTTAGGAAGACTTCTAAAACAACCTTGTAGGAAGACGGATTTAAAAACCTGATTTACACTGAAAATGTCACTAGAATCTAGTAACAAAAATAATAGACTCATTTTATACAGACATGTATTGTGGGTTGCGTTATGTGATATTCTTTTTCATTTAGATAGATTTCATTATTTATGCTTTTGGGTTATTATTTGGTAGGAAATCTTTTATATTATGCATACATCATACTTTTAAAAGCGAATTATAATAAATAGGTACTACATTGATAAGGTAATCATCCTGCATACATGTTTTGGCCATTGAAACATTATTTTTAATTGTAGTTTTAAATGTTTTATCAGTTGTAATACTACACAATCCACATGACAATTTACAACAAATGTTAAGTTGTTGAACAAATTCAGAACAATGGAATTATACTCATATTATTAAACAGCACAGTTCACTGCTTTATGTATAAGCGATTTAGTCACTGTCTTCCGAAAGTTCACTAAAACTGTCACTGTCCTCCGATCCGAGTGAAATAATAAATGGTTCTATAAGTGTATTCATTGGGTTATCCAATCTACACACTTTATTTTCTTCCTTAATAACGTGTTGCACACAATTCCGCCAATCGTCAGAGCTCACATTTGCAACAGCGTTATGACAACCGGGTCGTTTCGAAGGGGTAACAATCCCAGTACTTCGATATTCTTTAATTATCCGGTATACTGTAGATCGTGCAACTCCTAATATGTGTCATACTTTAATAACCAAATATATACCTACATCATTATTTACGTTACCTGTGGTAGATGCAATCTTCAACACAAGCGTAGCAAAATTCATATCCGGAGTATCGGACAACAATTGTTTATAATAAACTGCTTCTCGGAGACTGATAAAATGACCCAAGTTTAAGCGACTACGTTTTTTCAAAGGAAACAAGCTTGCTTTACTGGTACTTGGAGTTGAATCCATCACTAATGCGAGTACACTTAGGACGCGAAATATCAACTTTCGTTCTTAAAAGAACTGTTTTTTTGTTAAAATTTATGCAAATGGACTCAGAACACACTCAAAACTCAAAAATAAGTACAACAGTTAAGGACGAGAATCGTGATTAAATTTGACAGTTAAATCATGTCAATTCAATAGCAATTTTACCTGGGTGTAAAACGGGCGCAGCGCGAGCCAATAGAAACTAAGATTTTTTGCGGGAACTTTTAAATCCGTCTTCCTAGTTAAAAAACAGAGTATAGAATCTGGTAACTTCCGCCATTTTTCGGCAGAAACCATGCGTTCTCTCTCTAACATACCAGCCCAATGGATTGCGGTACTTTCTATATCTAGTGACTTTAGTGAGCCCCATAGAAATAAGCAAGTATTTGAGTTTAGGACAGCCAGTGCCGTTTTTAAGTTTTTCGGAGCCCTGAGCCATTCGTTCGTGGAGGCCCCCCTTTTAAACAAAAACAGATATTTTACAGATTTATTTATTTTACAAGTTATGCAGGTAGACTGGTTTTTTTCGGACCTTTAGTAACGCAAAGTTTTCGATGATATTGTTAAAATCAATTTCTAGGAGAATATCATTTTCAATACTCATCAATATTATGTTTGCCCACTATTATATTTGACGGTACTGGGTTCGTGTAAATAACTGGACATTGACCGAAAGACTCTATATTAACACAAAACTAACTAAGGTAATACAACGTGGTAGGTACATGACTAACTTACGGAAACGGACATGATTAATTTTTATTGTTACCAAACTAAAGTACAATACCAACTTAAAAATATAGTCGCATTCAATACATCACAATCAGGGATAAATGTTTTAATCTCATTTGACTCATACTGTTCCTCAGTTTATTTAATTAGCTTGAGCTTTGAAAATGATCGTTCGCCACTGGCGTTGGTAATTATCATGGACAAGAAAATCCTGAACGCGATCTCTATATTAGGAACCGTTTCATCAAGATTTTTGTTTTTCAAAGGTTGTATATATCGTAGATAGGTATGTGATCACCAACCATTTTTTCCTGCACCAGATAATGCTTAAAATGCTCACATTCCACTCTGTTCTGTTTAGTTGACATCATTTGCATAAAATTCGCTAAAAGTCCGACAATAAATTTCCAGTTCTTCTGTTCGCAAAACACTCAAAAATTGAGAAATTGATCGTAAGCCTTCAACCGTTGTTGCAGTTGAGTGATAAGATAAACTTCAATTCTGAATTTCTCGTGGGCCTGAAAGTGGATATCTTCTGTAGCTCCATCGAAGAAAGTCAAACAAGAGCTCCTTTGTCTTGAACGGGTTGTGCTACTTCTGTATTCGAAGTCCGGGTAGAGCTTTTTTGTAGCAGCTTCTGCATTTACTTTAAGGCAGCAGATTTTGCACTAAAATTTTTTCATTCACACAAACTTTTGGGGGCCCTCAGGACTTCGGGGCCCAGGGCCCGGGCCCAGGTGGCCATTGCCTAAAAACGGCACTGAGGACAGCCGTTAATCTAGATTGGATGTTTATTTTTTACACCATTTGGTATGGGTATGAGAGATAATAATTTATTTAAAACACTTTTCAAACATATACAATACAGCAATGCACATCTAGACATAAGAAAAGTAACACTTCAATAAGTATACATATAACATTATATTAGCCACTAAGTCTCCCGATAATGCATTCTCCCAGTAGTACGATAAAAGATATGGCCAATCCAAATCCGTAGATAATGAATAAACCGTAAAGGTGACTCAAATCCAGAGCTACGGGTTCATGAGGAATCATTCTAGATCTTGCAGCTTCTAGAATTCGCTCGTCCACGTCTCGTTCGTGTTTCTGATAAATGCCACTTTCGGTTAGCCTGTCGACCATATCGTTTAATGTATCTAGAAAGTAATGTTCCCCTTCAGCAGTAAGTACCCTAAAAGATTGATCGTCTGATCCACTAAACGCATTATCAATTATGGTCCAACGGAACGTATAATTTTGGATTGTCTGAATTTGCTCTAGAAGCAAGGATGGCGCTTTAAAAGAAAAATTATTGTATTTTTTTAACATGTCGAATAGGAGGTGTGTTTTTGTTTCCAAGAAAATGGTTTTCTGGGCGATTCTGGATCGAAGAGCTTTCTTTGATGTAGTATCGTTTGCCGGATCCACATTTGAGAAATTGAACTTGTTTAGAATTTGATAAATGGGAAAGTTAGAATTTGCTAAATCCTCCAAACTTTGAATGCCTTTTTCGTATTGAGGAAGTGTCAAACTGGGAACCAAGTTAGATATGTATGCGGTCTGGATGTGGATACTGTATATAATATACAGTAGGATCACATAACGTAGCATTGCAGTAGTCGGCATTTTATCAATAAGACCAAAAATTGTTAGTAAAAACACATCTAAACAGATTTTAGTCACGTCAGACTTTCGCAAAGCTAACCACAGCACAAAAGTGAGACCAAGAAATGCACATACCGTCCCTATCCAGACTTCTACTTCAAATCGTCGAATAAAAATCGCCGGTCCAACAATTTGCTTTGGCTGGGGAACCACCCAAACCCACTCTCCTCGTATATACGGCTTAGTGATACAACTGATTCCTAGTGGAAAAAAAGTGTATTGCGTAGAACAAAAAAGGTATTGGTTAAGGTGCAGTGTTGGGTAATCAGACACTGATCTCACACGCAGGTTATACGTTTCTCTCAATGCATTAATTGTTAACAAAATACTTGTCCCACCTTTACTAATACGTGTCGTTTCCGGAGTTGATGTTGAGGGTTCCATGAAAAAAGCCACGCAACGGTTGTAGTTTTTGATTGGTTTGAAGGTTGTGATCGTCAGTTGCGAGTCTGTACAGCTTTGCGTTTGCCATCGAAGATCTTGATTGGGTCCACAAGGATAGACTCTGTGCAGGGCGTTTTCGTTGGTAACCAATACGGCAACGTACATCAACCCTCTGTGCCACATATAAATGTAAAAGTCAATTAACCTATTACTCTGCTTCGTAATAATTAAAACTACAGAGCTACCCATTGTTCGAACCCATAACTCGCTGTTCTCTATCTTGTCAAAGACATAATCTTCGAAGTAGTCCCATTGAATTACGAACTGTTTCTCCCTCCTCGTACCAGTGAGTATTATAGGGTTGCTAACGTTAAAGGTTACAATGGGATTAACCACATCGAACGGTAGTGCGTCTCGACTTTCTCCTTGGAAAACGTAATACAAAGTTGACTCGCTTCCAAAGATTGCAGAGATAACGCGAGAAACGCACGATTGAATTGCAACCTCCCTCCTATTAGCGGCCATTAAAAAACAATAGCTCAAATTGAAGAGACAAAATGTGAAAATTAGACGTAGCATTCTCAAACGTGACAGCAATTGCGTCCAGTACGAGAGAAACTGAGTCAATTTGACGATCGAGGTAAAATTATTTTTCGATTAACCCAAAAGTTTGAATATAATCAATAAAAGCAGGACCTCGAGGACCTTTTAAATGATTGAACAAAACAATTGGGTTTCTTACAATGTAGGTATGATTCAGATTATTTTTTGATTTTCTTAAGTGCTTGATTGATTTTCTTCTCTTATTAATGTAAGAAAATAATTTGATAAACGAAAAGAGGACTTTAATTTCACAGTTTGATACGTCGTAAATCGGTGAGTGGTTAATTGCTTATGGAAAAAAACGTTGTTTCAAATCCCACCGGGTGCGATTTTTTCCCTTTGTCATCGCTGACTTGTTTGAATGATGAACAGAACTTGGGTTAATTATTCATTCATTCATTTACCTACGAAAGAAATGCCCAAAGCTATTCAGAACTTCAGATTAACCTCAATAACAGAAAAGAGGAATATGACCTAGCAAAGTATATGTGGCGCATACACTAAAAGCGGATATACTAGGAACCACGTACCTATTTGTGTACAAAGATGTATGACAAATTTTTAAAATCGAGTGGTTTAATAATAATAATAATATCGTATATTGTGTAAATAAAACATTAAAATAAAATATGCTACAGTTCCCTTCAAAATATTTAAATTATCTTTTTTGCGACCGAAAGCTCTAGTCATTTAGGAAACGAGGCAAATTCATATTTTAGAATTCCAGTCCCGCTAAGTAATTATTAGATGATTTTGATTTCCTATGTTAATTTAAAATGAACATTAAAGCTGCAAGGCCGTGTAAATTTGCGCCGGTATTAATTTGATGAGGCCTGAGAAATTACAAGAGACGACAGAGATTAATTACTCGTAGAAGTATGAATTTAGAAATTTCATCTCGCTCATTTAAGTGAGTGTTATTAGCAGGAGTTAATTTAATGAGTTGCAGTAACAGCATCCGATTAAGTCGTGAGTGGTCTTAAAAGACGCGCTTTTAATTAATTTGAATTTTAATAATCAATTGCAGAGTTTTAAGGCGCACAATTAATTACAGAAGTTTTAATTTTTGAACGTTATTATCCGGCGGGTACACTGGGGAAACTGAGAAACCGGCGTTCCCTCCATGGCGTGGCCGAATTTTATAAAAGGTAAGGCCGTTGTTTAGACGAGATCTTTTTTCTTTAGTGTCTTAATTGAAACGTAAGATCTTTTTACCTTTTTTGTTTTGCTAGATACATATTTTGTAACCATATTAATCTTTGATACTTTCGGTACTTTGTTTTAGTGCTTCCCAAGTGATCGCCGCCATTTGCTGTACTCGTCCGATTCCTGGAGCTTCCGTTTACTCTGAATGAGTTTACCCGAGGCTTCCGGTAAACCGCTACTACCGCGGCCCTTGACCAAGGAGCAAGGTCGTATATCTCTTGGTGGCGCTCGAGTCCTTTCGTCCGTTCCGCCGACATCACATCCAGGCTGCCCCCGACTCTCGCAACTTTTATACGCTGGCGTGATTAATTTACAATAATTTGTAAATTTATTTATTGTTTTTTTAATTAAATTTTAATTTTGATTCCGCTAATTATATTATTTAACTTTCTTGCCATTTTTGCACGGTCCTTTATCGAAGTTGGCCCTGGGCTCAGTCTGGAAACATCCCCCTTGACCTTGCCTGCATAACCTGAGCGCCCAGGCACCCACTATAGCGTATCATGGTCTATGTTTACCAGCTGTTTCTTCAGATTACAGATCAACTGCCAGACTAGTTTCGATTCGCCTTGAGTGCGACCTGGATGTCTGTAAGGATGTCATTTTTGCTTTTCTTGCCCTTTTCCAGTTTCATAAAAGTACATTGGTACGGAAGTTTGGTCCTTGTTTTGAACCATCTGTGCACCATGGAATTCATCCTCTTTTGTAAGTTGGCCTTACGTTTCCAAACTCCTCCCTTTCCTTTAGGATAATATTATATAAATGAAATATAGGTTCCGGTTCCGCACTTTTAGGTAGAATTATTTTTTAAGGGATCCGGTACCGGTTCCGGTTCTGTGACTTCTGTAATTTTCGGTTTCGGTCCCGGTTCCAGTTGGAACCCATAGGAAATATAGGTTCCAGTTCCGAATTTTTTAGGTAGAATTATTTGTTAAGGGTTCCGGTACCGGTTCCGGTTCTGTGGCTTCAGTAATTTTCGGTTTCGGTTCCGGTTCCAGTTGGAACCCATATGAAATATAGGTTTCGGTTCCGCACTTTTTAGGTAGAATTAATTTTAAGGGTTCCGGTACCGGTTCCCATTCTATGGCTTCAGTAATTTTTGGCTTCGGTTTAGGTTCCAGTTTTTTTTCGGTTTTTAAGCTAATATAAATAAATACAATTATTATTAAAGAATATAAATTATTATTAATTATAGAAAATAAATAATACACAAAATTAAAGTGTGTACATAATTCTTTTGCATAAATATATTTATTAGGTTTAATTCAGCAGCAGTAGTTTCAATTATTGCTTTCCTCATACACTCTGCAACCCCCTTATGTTTTTAGTTCATTTTCGCTCACTCTAAAATATTTTATATTTGTTTAGTAAATTAGTGGGCAGATTTGAACTTTTAAGGTAGTTCAGAAGGCAAGATTTTATTTATGGTCATCAAGTCGATAAAGGATCAGTCACCGGAGGTAAGAAGTTAGAGCGAAAATGACGTGTCCTTTCCAGAAAGTACGATATGAGATTCGTGGCGCGCTGCAGTTCTTGTGCGTTAGCTATACGAAGGGGGGCTCTCTTATTTGATGTTTCGATGTTTGTGTGTGCGAGTGGTTCATTCTGTATCGATGGAGTAAGTACCTAATACAGTTCGATTTTTCGCTGTATCTGTTGCGTACTCGTCTCGTGTGGATTGCAGTTCTTAGCATCTTAGCAATGCGAGATATTTATGGGCCCTCTCATTAACATTTCCTCTATTTAAAGTATGTTCTGCTTGAACAATAATCGATTTTCACATAATACTTGCTATTGGCATTCTCACATGTATTTTTCGTGTTAATTTAATTTATGTTAACCCAAGGTTGGAGGAGACCCACGCCATTTACATGCAATTTATTATTTTACCAGTTGTGCTAGCTCAATTAATTGTACATGTATTTTGATGTGTTTTTGTACTGAATTGATTTATCAGGTTTTCCACTGCATTTATGATGTTTTGTGTATTTTGTTTTTATGAACTTGTTTAATTGCATTTGATTTGATTATCTGATTTTTATCATACAATTTGAGATGTTTTATTTATGTGTATTTTCTCTTGCAATTTATTGCTGTAGGATTTATTTCATGTATTTTTGTGGCCTATGCTGGGGTTTTTGTCCCGTAGAAGGTTTCCCTGGTATTGTCTTGTTGTGTGCGTAATATATTTATTTGTTCTTGTCATTTCTTACGCACAAAAGTTCTGTCTTTTATTTAACTCTCTTCCCGATTATGTCTTACGTCCCAACACATACAAGAACCGATTACACCACGTAGGAGTTCATTCATGCCACCCATATATAACCGACTGCCATTCAAATTCAAAAGTGCCGCGAAACGTCCATCGTTTCGACTTGAAAAGTAGGTGGCTCTGCTTGTAGATTTTTGGCAGAGTTGTCAATGGTAAGTATAGGGTGAGTCAACGTTTTCAGTGTCGACTTGATAGACTCCCAGGGACCATTACAATGTTTTTACAGCACAAGGCTTAACCGAGCATTTCGAGTTAAGCCAGCTGTCGATCTAAAAGCGGTTGTGTATATTTTTAGTGACACTTTGGATTTGCGAAGGAAAGATAATTTATTTCACACAATGCACATATGCAATACACGTCTAGCGATCATAAAAATAACATTTCAATAAAAATACAATCAATCGAGATTAATATATTGTGCATTAGGGACTAAGTCTCCCGAGAACGCATTCTCCCAGTAGTACGATAAAAGATATGGCCAATCCAAATCCGTAGATAATGAATAAACCGTAAAGGTGACGCAAATCCAGAGCTACGGGTTCATGAGGGATCATTCTAGATCTTGCAACGTCTTGAAGTCGCTCGTCCACGTCTCGTTCGTGTTTCTGATAAATCCCACTTTCGGTAAGCATGTCGACCATTTCGTTTAATGTATCTAAAAAGTAATGTTCTCCTCTTGCAGTGAGCATCGTATAAGAGATCTGGATTAGTCCACTAAACGCATTATCAATTATAGTATTAGGGATAGTATAATTTCGGACTGTCTCAAATTGCTCTACACGGAAGGATGTCGCTTTAAAAGAAAAGTTATTCCACTCCTTTAACATGTCGAATAGCATGTTTTCATCTAATTTCAAGTAAATGATTTTCTGGTTGATTCTGGATCGAAGAGCTTTCTTTGATGTAGTATCGTTTGCCGGAATAATATCTGAGCGATCAGTCTCGCTCTCAGTATCATAGATGGGAAACTTGGAGTTGGCTAAATCCTCAATAGTTCTTATGCCTTTTTCGTATTGAGGAAGTGTCAAACTGGGAACCAAGTTAGATATGTATGCGGTCTGGATGTGGATACTGTATATAATATACAGTAGGATCACATAACGTAGCATTGCAGTAGTCGGCATTTTATCAATAAGACCAAAAATTGTTAGTAAAAACACATCTAAACAGATTTTAGTCACGTCAGACTTTCGCAAAGCTAACCACAGCACAAAAGTGAGACCAAGAAATGCACATACCGTCCCTATCCAGACTTCTACTTCAAATCGTCGAATAAAAATCGCCGGTCCAACAATTTGCTTTGGTTGAGGAACCATCCAAACCCACTCTCCTCGTAAATGGGGCTTAGTGACACCACTGATTTTCAGTGAAAACAAATCGTAAGGTGTAATACCAAATACGTGTTGGTTAAGAAACAGTGCAGGACGCTTGCTTACTGATTTTATACTCAGGTTGTACGTTTCTTTTAATGCATTAATTGTTACCAAATTACCTGTCGCTAATTTATTAATACGTGAGTTTTCCCAAGTTGTTATTGAGGGTTCCATGAGATAAGACACGAAACGGTTGTAGTTTTTGATTGGCTTCAAGATTGTATTCCTCATTTGCGGGTCTTCACAGAACTGCATTTCCCATTGAATTTCCTGATTGGGTCCAAAAGGAAAGGCTGTATGCAGTGTGGTTAAGGCAGCGTTTTCGTGAGTAATCATCAGGGCCACGTAAATCAATCCTCTTTGCCACATATAAAAAAACAAGTCAGTTAACATTTTAAGATCCTTCGTAATAATTAAGAATACAGAGGTACCCATAAATCTGTGCACCCATAACTCGCTCTTCATCATCTTGCCAAAAACATCATCTTCGAAGTAGTCCCATTGAATTACGAACTGTTTCTCCCTCCTCGTACCAGTGAGTATTATAGGGTTGCTAACGTTGAATGTTACAATGGGATTAACCACATCGAACGGTAGTGCGTCTCGACGTTCTCCTTGGAAAACGTAATACAAAGTAGACTCGCTTCCAAAAATTGAAGAAATTACGCGAGAAACGCAAGATTGAACTACTACATCGCTTTTAGCCGTCATTAAAAAGCAATGGCCGAATTTAAAAAGAAAAAATGTGAAAATTAGACGTAGCATTCTTATACGTGACAGCAATTGCGTAGAATAAAGGCAAGACTGAACCAATTTGACTACGAAAGTAAAAGTATGTTTTGATTAACCTAAAAGCTTGAACATAATCGATGTAAACAGCACCTTGAGGACGAATGAACGTACAATTTTGTTTGTTACATTAGATTCCTATCATTTTAATCATTTTTGATATACAGTAGTGCTTAATTGATTTTTGTTTCTTATTGATGTAAAAAAATCCCATACAACTGAATACCGACCGAGATCTTCACACATACATCATTTTTACAATATACCTAAGGGGTTGATTCTATCCTACCAGAACAGCATAGCTTGTAAAACAAATTTCGTTTAAATATCTTAACAAATTAAAAAAAAACTACTGCGCATGCGCAAAACAAATTTTCTAAATCCGCATTAGATTTACTTTTATTTGAGGTGCCTAAATACAAAATTTCGTTTAAATATCCTAACAAATTTTAAAAAAACTACTGCGCATGCGCAAAACAAATTTTTCGATTCGGCAATTGTTTTACTTTTATTTGAGGTACCTAAATACAATATTTCATTTAAATATCTTAACAAATTTTAAAAAAACTACTGCGCATGCGCAAAACAAATTTTCTAAATCGGCATTAGTTTTACTTTTATTCGAGGTGCCTAAATACAAAAATTCGTTTAACTATCTTAACACATTTTAAAAAAGCTACTGCGCATGCGCAAAACAAATTGTTCGATTCGGCATTTGTTTAACTTTTATTCGAGGTGCCTAAGTACAAAATTTCGTTTAAATATCTTAACAAATACGGCAATCGTAATCAAGAAGCACCGAGGCACTGAGGTGGAGAAATTTGATGAAAAAAGCGAGAGTATATCCATGGCCCTAATCAAGACGAACATATGAAGACTAACAGTCATAGGACACCACATTCCCTCGAATAAAAGAGGGCAGGCGGAACTCAGAAAGCTAACTGAAGCAATAGAATAAAAGCGCGGAAAGAATCCGGATATCATACTAGGCGACTTCAATTCGCAACTAGGCAGACTGGACGGAAGGGAAGAGGAGGAACACGGTATAGTCAAAGCTATCAAGCACGAGCATGACAACGGGAACGGCAGCGAGCTTAGGAACATGGTACACCTACATGGCCTGAGGATGGAAAACACATTCAGTGAGTCCAAAACGGTGCTGACAACATGTTGGAGGCAGAGTTGGACAGGGTCAAGCATAAAGTGACCCAGTGACTCGGTGACCCAGTGGTCTACTTGGCCCAGTGACCCAGTTTGACCCTGTAACCCAGCTTGACCCAGTGACCCATCTTGACCCAGCTTTACCCGGTGACCCATCTTGACCCGGTGACCCAGTTTAAACCGTTGACCCCTAGGTTGATCCAGTTGAATCCGGTGACTCAGTAATTAAATTATTGTTAGGTATCCGGAACGGAATATCTTAAGGTTAATTTTTATTCAAATTTATAGCATTAGGTTTGTATTGGTATTTAAATTTTGTCATCCAAAACAATTTCAAGTTACTTTTAATTTAAAAAAAAACCTCCTCAATAATATTCGCCAACAAGCACGTAGTCCAATTTCATTCAAGAGAACTAATACCTCAAAAATCTAACGCATTTGTTTATAGTTTGTAGTCAAGTAGTCAATGAATAGTATATTGAAAGACAAGTGTTACAATGCGACCTATTGTAATACGACTATCTTGTGGCACGAGTGGCGTAGCGAAGCGGAGTGTCCACAAGATAGGAGTATTACAATCAAGCATTGTAACACGTGTTTTTCATACTATTTTTTCTATTTCGAGGCTTTAATTTAATTAAAAAGTAATTATGAAAAACTACAGGAAACTTAAGAATTAATATGTCTTAAGTTGGCAACACCATTTACGTTGACAAATTTTAAGTTGGCAGCTTAGATAAACACAACACTGACATTTGGAAACTTTAAATTCCGTGAATGTGTAATTTTTTATTCGTAGATAAATTTATTTATGTCTTACTAACCTATAATAGCACATTTTATATCTGTGATACGCGGGCATAAAGTACCACTTTATGCCCTAGGGCATTAAGTATCACCATAGTAACTCATTTATACTTAATGACAAAACAAACAAATATTTGCAAGTAATTGAAAATTAGAAACGTCAATTATTAATTGTCAATACCTACTAAATCACAAGATTTGCCTTATTTCGTATAGTTTCTGGAACTTCTTGCTCATTCACGATGAATTGAATTGTTTAAAATTACGTTTGACGTTTGGATGGTTTCAATCACATTAACAAATTCGAACCACGCATACTCGATCAAACATAATGAATTATTTTGTAAACGAATTTTGACGAAGAAAACTATTTGTAAAACATAAAATTGTGTATGTACCACGGGCATAAACTGATGTCTATACTCTCGGGCAACTAAAAAGCTCTCGGGCCTTTTTAACTCGTCGCCCTCGAGAATATAAACATCACCATTATGCCCTTAATACATAAATAACTATTATGGTGGATGTGTAAACTGCTGATTTGGAATGTATTAAGTTCTTCGTGTACCAAAAATCAAGGAAAACACAAATTTTACGTAATTTGATTTCACATCTGATGATTTGACGTTGACGTCTTGGCGAACTGCCAACTTAGAGATGAAAAGTTACCAAAAACAATGTTACAATGGAACTCGTTGAAACACTGTTTTTGCCGAAGACAGTTGCACAAAATTCTCATTGTGACACCGAAATAGAAAAAGTATTTAGAGAAAGATTTATTTGTATTAAGGTAACTAGTAGAATTAAATGTGAATGAACACCAGTAAGCAACTGGTAAGCCCTGAAGTAAAGAAATGGAGGAGGGAACTGTTTAGATATAACATTACTCTAATACAATTCGGGCATGGAACGTTTTTTACGGCAGTATTAAAGCAAACATCACAGAAATGGCAGTTGTCATGCAATCGAGTATTATTTTCAGTAAACCAGCATTAAGTTTCATTTATTTCATAATCTGGACAATTGAACCGAGGTCACTGACTTAACTGCGTTATTCGATCAAACTAGATTACTGGGTCAAATTGGGTCCCCGGGTGAAATTGGGTCACTGGGTCTAACTGAAGCGAGTATGACGTCACCCAGCGACCCAGTGACCCAGTTTAATTCAGTGACCCAGGTGACCCAGTTGACCCAGTGACGCAGTCCAACTCTGGTTGGAGGGGAAACTCGGAATCGCAGATTGTTCACATCATAAGGCCGAAATCAAAGGAAATAAGCATCACGAACACAGTAGGCATATGGGCAAAAACAATCGCTGTTTCGCTGTCTGTAACTGATACGGATTCTCCTTTTGGTAAAGTTTTTCGATGTGATTTGAAGGTAAGTCCCTGGTGTGACGTGATGGCCAAGTATTTCCCTTCTCCCACTGGTGTCGTACTTTTAGCTTTACGTTGCAGAGCAGTGGGTTTGTCCGCGTCGTTTTGGGATCGATCTTACCCTCTGTCCTTCTTGTAAGGTTCTTTGGAGTCTGACACCTTCTGGAATTTGGTTAATTTCTTCGCAGTACGTCCTCCACGAGTCGCGGTATGCCATTCCTATGCCCTTATTGTATTCGACGAGTACTGTTTGGTATGAACCTCACTCCCCCGGGTCCCATAGGTTGGAGTGTCGACTTGAAAGAAATTAACTTCTAAGTATCTCATAATTTTGTGCTCATTTTGTGCTAATTTGTGTTGTTAATTAAAAATGTTGTGCTCATCAGATTAATGAGTAATTCAACTTTTTCTGATGACACTCCAACTTCAAGGTCTAGTATTCTGGAAATGGATTTATATTACTTTAAACATCGTTTAATTATTAACGAAATGACTATTTTTATGTAGGAAGAGGAAAAGAACCACCTTTCCGACGATACCAAACAGGATCCATCTATTCAATTATTTTGCTTTCAGAATAATGTCTGATAGCGTTATGTATACGGACAAATTTCCCCTCGAATTTCCCATTTCACTTTCATATTAGTAGGTAATATACTATTACTGTACATGTACAATTCATATTAACGAAGATAGATACATTCCATAGTTTTGACTAACCCTGTATATAATACTTTGAGTTTTGTAAGTGTAATGGTTATTTAAATCTTAGAGACACCATTTGAAAATCGATTATTAATAATTATTTGAAAAATAATACTTTCGATTGCGGGTTTTAGTGTTCCTGAAGTCGCGCAATTTAATAAAACTGCTGACAAAAGGAAATTAAAAACCATTTCTTAAGAATTCCGTCTAAAAAACATTTTTGTGTCCTTTGGCCATAATTCATTGGAAATATGTGATACAATTCTAGAAAAAAACAAAAAAGTTTCTCCCGTAATGAATTTTACTCCGCGCGGATAATTAATGCGCGATTTTCCGGAATTATTTTTATTATATAATTTGTGGCCCTAAGGTGGATCGATTTAAAAAAGGAAGCTTTTAATGCCGCCGTAAATGCTCGAAATGCTGACCATCACGATATATATCTATCTATCTATGTCATATTATCTCAAGATATCGAGATGCTGTTTTCGCGAGCCTGTTTAGGCATCATTTAGCTACTTTTTCATTTAATTTTTTTGAGAAAATTAACCATTTCGGTCGGAATGTCGAAAAAAGCCCTCAAGCGGTGATATGTGAAACTATCAAAACTTCAAATATTATAATATTTGTAGCCGAAGAATAACTCTTTTCAATTAACTCAAGTTTGTTTAAATTGGGTTAGCCGTTTCGAAGATACAGAGTGTTCTTTACGGAAACCTTTGAATACCCCAACCACTTAATTTTTTGAGATACAGGAAAAATTGCCAAACAAAAAAGGTTCAGATTATCGTCGTCTTCAAAGACCGGACATTTTTTTGTTAGGTTAATATAGCGAAATTCACAGAAACATCACTTTTTTAGATTCCAGATCGCAGTTACGCCCCCTAGCGGCCATTTCAGAAACAAAAATATTTTACAGGCTTTGCTCGTGGTCGTTTTAGTAATAACTTTTTACCGCAAGCCTCTACGATGGATAGGTTTTCAGATACAGTAACTCGCATTCTTAGTTGGCCACCCTGTACATACATAGGTACGTACTTACGTATACATAGACGGAAAATTTTATTCTTTAAAATTTGCTTAAAATGATCTACAATGTCAACATTTGATAAAATTTTGTCCACAAAACGGCGATCGCAATTATATCCACCTAGCTTAAGCGAGTTATGCGAAAAATTTGAATTGCCCATTGACGGGATGAGTATCAGACTTTAAATTAGCAGGATAAATTAGCACAAAACATGAATAAAATCAAATGTTTAAAATATATATGTTGACACTCCAGCGTGAAGTTGGAGTGGAGTGTTATCAGAAAAAGTTGAACTACTGATTACCCTGATGAGCACAACATTTTTAATTAGCAGCACAAATTAGCACAAAATGAGCACACAATTATGAGATACTAGGAACTTAATTCCTTTCAAGACGACACCTCCTTTTTTTATTCGTTCACATTTTTTACATCTGGGATTTCAGATTTATTCTCCAGTGCATTCCAGTGTCAAAAAATTCTACCTAAGAAATGATTAGCTCTCTCGTGCCATTCAAAATCAGATTATAGGCACGAATCACGTCACGACGAGACCGGTTTAGTTGCCTTGGCTTCCTACAGAGCGGAAGGAAGGAGAATGAGAAATAGTTAACAATAATTTAATACCTCACAGCGAATAAATATTATATACAACATAACAGCTATAGCCCCCCCCCCCCCAATTTAAATACTCAGAAAAAATTTGCGCCTAAATAAAAGATACGCAATCAACAGCCATACCGCAACTCCCCAAACATTTTCAAAAAGCGTTCCGAAGTGAGTCTTGAATCCGTCACCGTTGGGTGACCAACGAATTGGGAAATTATTAAAAGCGAGGTTATGTCCGACGTACATGAGGATCGCGTTCATCCCCGCGAAGAGAAAAGGTTTTCCAGACCAATACCTCTTGACATCCACGAGCACGTAACAAATGGCCAACGCTAAGAACGCAAGACTGGACGTAACTAACACGAACGACAGCGACCTGTAATGGAATAACCGTTTGAGGTGGTCATCTGGTGCAATCTTACCAGAGATGCTTGTTTAAAGGAATTAGGCCCTCTTCCCTCGAAAATCCGCAGAGAAATCCACCACTAAGTCCCAAAACTGTCGACCAAATCATCCAGCGCAGTAACCTGGAGGTGTGCCCTTTGTAAAATAAGATGGTTGCTCCAGCTTGGCTGCCCAAATAGACTTGTATGGCAGATGTGATACAACCTACAACTGATTTAAGTGCCAATTTATTAACCGTCGACCTTACCTAGGATTCCTTCAACTTCGAAGGCGTCCCCCTTGTAAATCTCCCGCAGGACAGAGCCTTGGTAAATGTGGTTGCCGAGAATCAATCGGTCGATATACCCAGCCGCGCCTCCAGTACACCCCACGTGGCTTCCGTTGTCGTGGAGGCCCCCCGGACCCAGGTAACCTCTGAAACTGAGCTGTCAAACCACATCGGCGCACATTGCGCAAACCTGGCACAGTTCGAAGCGTGCACGAAGAAGCTTAGCATACCGTGCAGTACACCCAACAGAAACACCACAAACCACTGGTGCCTCAGCGCGTAGACATCCATCCACATCTTCACGCTTTTCTTTTCGACAGGCGGGTCCGAGTTCACCAAAGGTGGAAAGGCGAGGAACGTGGTGCCCACTATCAGGTAGCAGACGCCGAACCTTTGCAGAACACCAAAGATGCGCAACGTGTCCAAATTACGTCCGGAGCCGAGGAACAATCCCAAACCAAACAGAACGCAGGATCTCTACTTGGAAAACTTTAGGTTATGAAACGACTGGAGGGCGTTACCCTTAACACGCCCAACAAGGCCTCCTTTCTCTTGACTCCGCGTTTGCTCATCGACTGACTCGAGATGGGCAAGCACACGCCCATGATCCACATGAACCATGGGAAGACGACGTCGGCCAACTGTAGACCGTTCCATGTCGCGTGGTCGAAGAGGGCGTAGCCACCACAGCCAAAGTTGACCAAGATCATCAGCGAAATGGTAATGCTGAAAGGCGTACGATTAACCAATCGATTGTGCACTCACCGTGCTTACCCTCGGAAGGTATCCAGAGAGATGACTCTGCTTCTCTGCGTGCACTGCTTTGGGTCAATATCGTGAGATGTTGTCTGCCTTTCGACTGGCTTGGTGTACACCTTGAAGATGTAGACGAAGTTGGCCGAAAGTAAAGCGACGAGGGCGTAGATTAGTACAACGGTGAGTATCGCTGCGAAGACTAACACGTGGAAATTGAAGGTGATTTGCTATACTTACGGAAGTAGATGTTCACCGGGTCCTTCAGCGTCTTTAGTTTGCACGTGCTCCCAATTGTCAGATCGTAAACGCCAAATTCGCCGAAATCGGGTGAAAAGCTGCACAAAATGGTCTCGTTTGGTGAGCTCAGTATACGCCATGTCTTTTCGAAGCGTGTGCTGATCACCATGCGCCCACTGTCAATTGTGCCCTCCTTCGTGAAAGGGCACTGCAACAACGCGTTTCAGAAACGGAAGGTGATGGTGGTAAAACTTACCATGTGGCACTCATTGTACACGGTGTAGAGATGGAGTGGCCCTGGCAGTTCCGAGGTGATGTTCAAGTAGGCCTCGTCCCGGCCCAGTTTGGACATGTTGAAGTTTTTGAACATTTCGGAACCGTAGTCTTCGATCCAGGAGCTTATCGCCATTTCGAACTGTTCCACCTGTAGCGATCGGAGATATGCGGTTATCTCTCAATATTGATATTTAAGTGAGTGCTAGATATGATGAGCGTGTTACTCATACTCGACCATGAGTTTGAGGACGAACACATTCAAAACTTTGTAATAATTGCCAATTGATGCATCGGAAAACATCACTTCCATTTTTCACACTTTTCTAAGATGTTGACATCATAGCTCTAAGCTTTCACCCTAATCCGCATAACGTAAAGGATTGCAACATGAATCAATGAATCTTGACCATGGCACGATCAGATTAGACATGAAACCATGTCACAGTTCTACATTTGCAATGTAAACCTTGAGCTTTACCAAACCTCAACTTCGCTCCATAGAGCCCGTTCCACAACAGTGGTCTCAAGATCGACCCTTGGGGAACGGCTCCATCCACTTACCCTCTCTGAAGGTAGTTCTGCCTTTATCATCCTGCTGGAGAGATAACTGTACCGGGTGTTCTATTTAAGATAGACACTTACGATTTTCGCGACCTTGAGCCATCACAATCTTGCTCCGTTTGTTTTTGGGATACGGGGTGAAAGCGAAAAGTCCGACTCTTTGGGATGTTATATTTAACTACCAATGTAAGCTAGAAAAAGAGTAAACACTGCCTTCTTTAAATATTTATAAGTCCAGTGGCGTAGTAAAAAAAGGACCAACTTTTCTACGACTTGATCGAATGTTGGTATTTTTTAAAATCAAACCCTTTATATAGGTATCTTAATTACTTAGAAATTATTAGCACACAAAGGTTCTGTTTTAACTGCAAGTATGACCGATAACCTTTTGGAAGGTGATTATTGTCTCTCTTATTAAGGTTGAAATTAAGTTGCCAAAAAACTCATTTATTTACACATTTTTTCGAAAAAAAACAACTTTGAATTCATGGGGAGGAACGACATTTTATGACATATCCCTTTGGCTAAAATCGAGATTACGTTGGTAGAGCAAAATCCTCATTTATTTACAACTTCCGTCGGAAAAAGACAAAAAACTTTGTTGTCGGTAGGAGGGGGGGGGGGATTGTGTTTTCTCTTTTTAGTGAAGGTCAAGATTGAGTTGGTAGCGGTTGGTAGGGAAAAATCTTCATTTATTTGTAAATTTCGTTGGAAAAGACACTTAGATTTCTTGGGGAGGAACAGAATGTCATTGGTTAAGGTCGAGATTAAGTTGGTAGAACCCGTGTGGTGGGAGCACCCATCGGGCGCGTCCCCCGGGTGGAGAACAGAGGGACGCTCATACAGACACCTGCATGATCGTAAAGTGACTCGTGCCTGGACGTGGGTCGTGACGATTATAAATGGCTCATCAGGGTAGCGACGAAGGTCGCCGGGCTCTCAAAACGGGTCCGGTAACGGCGAAGACCCCTCGAAAAAGGGGGCGGCTCCAACGCAACACTTTATTCAAGGACCTGGTGGTGGGCCATCTCCTATTCTCAAGAAGAATATGACGAAGGCGATGAACACTGCGCCAAAGCCTAAGGCTATGTCTGGGTCGCTGGCTCAGGGGGGCAACTCAGGGACCAAGCGTCTCAGATCGGAGGGAATCACCCTTCTCGTGCATCCAAAGTTGCGAGTGCACCACTAACCTATGGGCAAGTCGCTGCGGCGGGGCAAAGGGTGGCCTATATTCCGGTGTCGCACGCACCCGGAAGTGGACATACCTGAGACTCAGTCGAGGTGCATTACGGTTGCATTGAATGCGGTCGTTGACGAGATGGAGGGGGATCCTTTTCTCGGCTAGCAGGGTTACGGTGGAATTCGCAGGGTATCATTGTGGTCGAACGCTAGCACCAGTTGGACTGGTTGGGGAGGACCGGCTTTCTCATTAGGTCCTAGTATGGCGCGTCTCTGAAAGTTCAGAAGCCTCCCTAAGGCAACTACATTGAAGCGCCTCCAAAGGAAAATCCTGGTTTCAGGGCGAGCCTATGGAGGACGATCTTGCGCATGGAGGAGTCCGGTAGGCTTCTCCTCGTATTTGATGTCCATGAAGCAACCTGTTGAGCACTCCAGCGGTAGAATTTCTAAGCGCACGCGGAGGTCCTGGTTGCGCTAGGGAATGGAGGGGGCTTCGTCGAAGTAGTGGGATCCAGTGCCGTTGCGACAATACCTCGGTATGGATCTCGAAAGGGCGTCGGAATTTCTACCGGCGGCGCCTTCAAAGGTGGAAAAAGATGTCGACGAGCTTTTGGCTCGTGTTGGAGTCACTAGGGGAGGGGGAAACCTAGTACATCAGTGACGGACCAGGTAACTTGCTTACAGGGCAATTTGTAGCACAGTAAGGGGGCGACTTGTTTAATATGTCTGCTGAGGGGGTAGCCCTGGGAGCGTTGGTAGATATGAAGGGTGCGTTTAACAACACCACGTTCGATTCAATTAGTGAGGCCGCTGAAGACTTTGGCATTGATTGGTCAATCGTAAGATAGCTCGAAAACAAAGTCATTATACCTCCAATCGGGACTACTGGAGATGAGCTTATCGGTTCCTAGAGGGTACCTGCAGAGTGGAGTGTTGTCTCCACTGCTGTGGTGCTAGATGGGCCCCTCCGCACTCTGAACAAGGACGAAGCGTGTACACAGAGATACGTGGACAATCTCGCGATTATCATAACTGGACAGATTCTTAACCTCGTAAAAGAGCTCATGCAGGGCGCTCTTGAACAGGTGGATAGGTGGTGCAGTGACCATGGCCTCTCCGTTAACCCAGAAAAGACAGTGGTTGTTCTATTTACGCATAGAAGAAGAGCGGACCTTACTGAGCTCACTCTTAGGGGACGTCAACTGGGTCTGGCCAGGTCATTAATAGGCCAGTAAATGACGGTTTTGGCGTGTAATTTTTCGCACCTTGACGGATTTGCTTGAAAATTTGGATTTAGGTTCCTCTAACCTCTACTTCAAAGGTGAACTTGGGGTTGCTTTTACGTGTATAAAAAAGATACGCTCAAAATAAGTTCGGAAATTACTAAATTGAGTAATTCTAGGCAACTTTTTAGCGCATTTTTGGTAACAAAAAGGAGCTTATCATTTCACTTTGTCCGGCTGACTGGCTGGCTGGCTGGCTGGCTGGCTGGGCGGATTGAAAAACTTTTGATCTAGACATCGTAGAGAGGTCCGGTTTTTTGCATTATCTCCGTCTTGTCGAGTTATTGGCGCAATGGACATTCATTAAGCCCGTAGTGGTTGCGTTTAATTAGAATTTGCGAAATAACTAACGCCGCTTGAAAACTTGTCCGTGCGTATATCGATTTTAAGCCGATCCGATTGACGTTAAGGAATGGCTTTTTTATAAAATATACTTTTGGCATTGCCTAACTACGGTCACTAATATGACTTATCTAGGATAACTACTTCAAGGTGAAAACTAATCAAAATCATAACACGGTGATGAGTTTTACAGTTTGTGGTATAATTTTGGTTAAAAATATCGTATCCAGGTCTGAGCGGTTTTTATCGTAACACAACGAAGTTGAGGTAACGCTTATGTGCTCGTGTTTCCGTCCGTCCGTCCGCCCGTCCGTCCGTCCGCCCGTCCGTCCGTCCGTCCGTCCGTCCGTTCCATCGAGATCTCGGCCCCTGGGACACCTAGAGACTTCGGGTTTTCGCTAATTGATAGCTGCTATGGTCTATATTTGCCCATTTCAGACAGTTTTATTGCACTCTCTATTTTGCGCAGACTGCGCATTGCCAACTTTCTTATTTATGGAGATATTTCTTTGAAACATTTCACACATAGTGAAAATTATGTAGACATGCGCAGTGACTGCGCAATGCGAACTTTCCTATTTACTGAGATTTTTCTTTGAAATTTTAACCACACATGCTTCTAGTAAAGGCAAACATTGCGCACATACTAAAAATTATGTGTGCGCATGCCCAGTCCCTGCGGAATGGGACTGCGCAATGCCAACTTTCCTATTTATGGAGATATTTCTTTGAAATTGGAACCACAGATGCTTCTAGTAAAGGCAAACATTTCGCAAATAGTAAAAATTATGTGTAGACATGCGCAGTGACTGCGCAATGCCAACTTTCTTATTTATGGAGATATTTCTTTGAAATTTTAACCACAGATGCTTCTAGTAAAGGCAAACATTTTACACATAGTAAAAATTATGTAGACATGCGCAGTGACTGCGCAATGCGAACTTTCCTATTTACTGAGATTTTTCTTTAAAATTTTAACCACAGATGCTTCTAGTAAAGGCAAACATTTCGCAAATAGTAAAAATTATGTGTAGGCATGCGCAGTGACTGCGCAATGCCAACTTTCTTATTTATGGAGATATTTCTTTGAAATTTGAACCACTGATGCTCCTAGTAAAGGCAACAACTTGTTGATTGCAGCGTTATCGGAGATCGGGGATTTCATTGAGGCAACTGAAGACGTCTTGATTATGGGAGACTTTAATTTCCCATTAACTGTCGGAAATCGGGTAGAGAAATTTCTTCAAGAGAAATTCAATATAGTGATCATCTCTCCCCGAACAGAGACAACGAATGGCGGAACAATAATTGACGGACTTTTTGGCAAAATGGTCAACTACACTGTTGATTGTTCGGTTTACGAGTCGTACTGTTCATACCATCGTCCAATTATTATTAGAGTTCGTGAAAATTAATAAAGAAATATATGTTTGCATAAACCTTATTTTATAATTAAAATTTTCTGATAAAATACTGATTGCTAATGCAATACTGATCCGTCACGCCAAAAATGCGCTGAAGTCTCATCGATGCACATACGAGGACTTTTGTAATTTTTTCTATAGAGTTTTTTCACTAAGTCAATAGTATTCGAGTTGGTCTATATGTATATGAAGTCTGTAGACTCAGTAGAAGCAAAGTTGTAGCTCATGAAAAGTAGGTTCTCATTCGTCAAATTCTAAATCGAGTACTTCAACGTGAAATAACCAAAAAATGAAGCACTTTTCGGGGAAAACTTATGAATACTTTTTTAAAGTGTTTGAAAAAACTTTCCTTTTTGTTTTTAAGAAAAGTTCCTAGCATCAAAACTAAGTGAGTTACGCTCAAAATAAAGTTGATCCTTTTTTTTTGGTAAAAAAAATCGACGAAATCACTCCCTAATTAGCACCCCAATTGTAAATAAGCGTTACCGCTTTACAGTTTACCTTAATTTTGTATTGTTTATATGATCTGTAAGTCCGACCGGTGCAAAGTCCTTATTTTTGAAAAAATGTAGTTTTGAAGTAAAAAAAGTTTTGAAATTTTGAAAAATTGCCTTTTTTTCAAAATAACTTCAAAAGTATTAGTGATACTGTAGCTTTTGTTTTTCTGAACATATTGCTTCTTTTTGTTTTTCTGTAAAACAAAAATTGGTTAAGATATGGCTGTTCAATGTTTGCATACACTCGTCATTAGTGACTCATTCGAGCCCTTTCACTACAACCCCTTCAAAAATAAGGGTTAAAAAAATTAGTTTGAATAATCTTATATCTTTTTAAAAAACCTACAAAATGGTTTTTTAAAGCACTTCGTAGCTTAAAAATTAATCGATTTATGAGTAAAAAACCAATCACATATTTACTACAACTATTCGAATTTCTTCGCAAGGGTTTGTTATTGTAACGGTAGAAATTATGTGGTAAAAAATAAGACTAGCAAAGAAATCTGAATTTAATGTTACTGTATAATTAAATAATCTCAAATCTTGAATTTACAATTATATGATTAATAGGAGTAGTTTCCACCCCTAAAAAATAAAGAGCAACCAACGGCACCAGTCCAATTTTGATGTGGAGGGTAAGAATAACCTAAATCCAAATTTTCATGCAAAACAGTGGAGTCAAAGTGTTCTATGACATTGTTTTAATTATAACTATTTAAAAGATGATTTGAATCAATTATCCGCTTTAATTTACAATTATACGATTTTTTTCTAATAGGGGTAGTTTTTTCCCCTAAAAAATAAAAAGCAACCCTGGGTTTATTTAAGGTTAGAATATAAAACAGGTAAACCAAGATATTTCGAAAACTATCAGAGATCTGGGTTAAGACATTATTATCAAAAGTTGAAGGTTTTTGGAGGAGCTAAATAATGACAGAAAAATATATAGAGTTCCATTTAAAAAAAGTGCGATTTTTTAATATGAAGTTTTGCAACTTTGGACCTACCAAAAAAAACACCCTGTAAGCTATATTTTTAATGTTTCATAGTAGATGTATTTATTTGACTTTTACTTAACCCAGGATAAAAGATATAAAACCTGGAATCTAAATTTAAGTAATAATTTTGACAATATACTGACGCTTGCAAATGCCCAATTTTTCTTAAAAATCGAATTACCTTTAAAACTACTAGCTTTTCGCATATTAATATAATCAAAAAGACGTACAACTACACGTAGAATTCAAAAATGCATTCAAATGCAGGGGGTTCTATTAAAAAAATTGTACCATTTGGATGCCCTACTTTGTGGGCGCACCCTGTATAATTCTAAATATATTTAAAATGTGGAGAATATTCAACCATATCATAATACAAAAGCACTCTATCGAAAATCTTATCTTAAAGGCATTAAGTTACTCCGCGCAATCGTTGACTCACCCTGTACATGGGGCTTGAACCGACTAGTGGCCAGCCATGCGCAGGGCAATCTACAGGAAGCAGGTGGGAAAAGGTCAGAAACTCACCTGTCTGGGAGTCACTGGGGTCTTAAAAACCACGCCAACTTTGGCCATGGAGGCACTTCTGGTACTAGTGTCTTTACAGTTAACTGTGGAAGCAGAGGCTCGGAAGGCTTCCATATGGCTCAACGTTTGGGACGAGTGGAATGATCGAAGCGAAGCAGCCTTGGGCACTGGCCCCTCCTAGCTAGAAGGGATGTGATCGGGACCGAAGAGTTACTCTTCCGGAAAAGGAGCAGTGGATGAACCCTGGGATGAACTCAGATTGCCCGTTCCTCAAGCCTGAGAGACTCGTGTGGTTTACAGACGGGTCCCTAACGGATAGGGGAACGGGCACCGTTATTTCATGCATAGATCTTAGGCTTCCTAAGGCATCCATAATAAGCATCTCGTATACATATGCAGCGATAGTCAGGTCACGGCGAGGACCCTGTCAGGTTCCGATCGGCTATGGCGCTTGATTGCAGGCGAACTCTAGATAGAGGTGAGTCTAATAAGGTAAGGTTGATCTGGGTGCCAGCGCACTGCGGAATAGGGTGCAGATGAAACTACCGAGCATGGGGTCTGTCACTGATGTGACATCTTCATCAGAGACAGACGTCAGCTCCTCGATCACAGCTATCTGGAATCGGGGAAACTGAAGCAACTTAGCCTAAACAGCGAAGTTGGTAGCGCAAAATCTTTATTTATTTACAAATTTTGGGGAAATATACCTGGATGAGGGGGAACAAAATGTTTGGCCATCTCTTTTTGGTAGAGCAAATTTCGTTGGAGAAACCAAAACCAAAAGGCATTTTCCGTTTATGGGCGAGGGGGGGGGGCAAAATATTACACCATCTCTCCTTGGTTAAGGTCGAGGGTCGAGGTCATTCCTCTTTTATTATGGTTGAGATTAAGTTGGTAGAGCAAAATCCTTATTCGTTTATAAATTCTTTCGAAAAAAGACGACAATGCATGGGGAAGAACAACATTTTATGCCATCTTCCTTTGGTAAAGGAAAATCTTCATTTATTTCCACAGTTCCACTGAAAAGAGAGAAAATACTTAGCTTTCATGGAGAGATTATGGTCATTGAATAAACATTTTTTTTTTCACTACTAGCGTCTGGTGACATGATTATTAACCTTTTTTCCACTTGTAAAGTACGCTTTCTCGGCATTTGTTCAAAGTGGTTAATAATGTGGACATTATTAACTAGTAGTCAATAATGAGAACTGTCACGCTGTCACTTTTAGAAAACACAACCCGAAATTTCGCTCAATGAACGTTTGGACAAGTTCTCTAAAATGAATAATTGCCACCCTCTGCCATTTCCAGAGAAATTACATACCTAAAATCGGATCGGATTTATGGCTCAGTGGTAAGAGCATTGGGTTATAAATCCGAAGGTCGGGTGTTCGAACCTGGGTTGAGGTGAATTTTTCATCTGTGGCGGAGATGGAAATTACCTTAGGCCAGTTCCGAGCATTCTACCGGCTACTCCGAATTAGGTTTTGCTGCAGTTTTCCTAATTCGTAAGGTACCGGAGTAGTATAGACCATCTTAAGACCTTCTGCAGAGGCACCTCTAAATAGCATTATGCGGGTCACTCTGTAATTGGGCGTATGCCTGTTGAGGGCCCAAAACAAGAGAGGGATAATAAAATAAAAAAAAAATAAAAATAAAAATTATCACATTTTGAAAAAATTCGAACGAAATTACTCTTTGAAAATATCTCAATGACAGAACAAAATACGGCCTGTTTGACTTGTACTTCCACACAGTTGATTGACATGTTAAATTAATAAACAAAAAATTCTGTCCAACCGTTCACTTTCTCATCAATATAATATGTTAATTTAGAGGACTTCAAGTGCTAGTAGTGCAAAAATAGTAGGTATATATACCACGGTAGAGAAGTCTATTATTGCCTTCGCACCTTACAACCCTCGGCGCAAGCGCCTCGAGATGTAATTTTGGTGCTCAGGCAATAATACTGTACTTCTCTACCTTGATATACAGGGTGGTGACTTGCGTCACGCATCATAGGGATTTCAAAGTAAAATTCATAACATGCGATTATTGGCTCCCCAAATTATTTTAGAGCAAAAACGTATTACGGTTTTTTGTAGAATAAAATTTTTTACGCCTATAAACCGACTATAGATTCGCCGAAACGATTCTCGTTTTTAAAAAACGCGAAATTTTACAAACTATCGACTTTATTGAAAAGCGTACAGACAAGGAATGAAATTTAAGTCATTTTACATTAATATGAAATTACAATCTGTTGATCTTGCTTTCTCGTTTCCTGGGAAAGGTGGTGCTGATTCCGCGGTTCTTATGGGAAACGGCTACTTAACTCCTCCCTCCTTAAGCTTCGAAAATAAGGGAATGAATTTTCGAAGAGGGTTGTCTC